>NC_035444.2:148799672-148912118 GCF_002127325.2 Helianthus annuus | reverse complement strand
GAGAACCTCGATCAGAGAGAAAAAAAGGCGTAGGTTCGCAATGGTGTTAAAACTAAAATGGGATATACCGGGCTAGGATTCGAGTTACAGGAACAAGGGCCAAACCAACCACCCAAGAATGGAATCATCGAGCGAAAAACACTTAACAACCTACTGGAAGCAGCATGTCTTGCCACCAGACCTTTCTCCATCAATTAGGAATCTGATGCCTTCACAAAACACATTCCTTAAATTGTAGCCATTTTTTAGTGTTTATTTTTTTGTGTCTAATCCGCATATATATCACCATTGCTCTGATTTTCTTGATTGTATATCTCTTTAATGTCAACATATACACCAATCATTTAGTTTACGAAGATTTTTGAATGCCAAGAACCTCGATTAGAGAGTAAAAAAGGCGTAAGGTTCCCAATGCTGTAAAACTAAAATGGGATATACTGGGCTAGGATTCGAGTTACAGGAACAAGAGCCAAACCAACCACCCAAGAATGGAATCGTCGAGCGAAAACACTTAACAACCTACTGGAAGTAGCTTTTCTTGCCACCAGACCTTTCTCCATTAATTAGGAATCTGATGCCCTCAGTAAAAAACACATTCCTTAAATTTTTAGCCATTTTTGAGTGTTTATTTTTTGGGGTCTAATCCGCATATTATATCGCCATTGCTCTTGATTTTCTTGGTTGTATATCTCTTAATGTCAACATATTCATGTGTGATTTAGTTTAGGAAGATTTATCAATGCGAGAACCTCGATCAGAGAGTAAAAAAGGCGCAAGGTTCACAACGTGTAAAACTAAAATGCGATATACCGAGGCTAGGACTCGATATACAGGAACAAGGGCCAAACCAACCACCCAAGAATGGAATCATCGGGCGAAAACCCTTGACAACCTCCTGGAAGCAGCTTTTCTTGCCTCCAGACTTTTCTCCATCAATTAGGAATCTAATGCCGTCACTAAACACGTCCTTAAACTGTAGCCATTTTTTGAGTGTTTATTTTTGGTGTATAATCCGCATATATATTACCATTGCTCTTGATTTTCGTGATTATATATCTCTTAAATGCCAACATATACACGTGCGATTTAGTTTACCAAGATTTTTCAATGCCGAGAACCTCGATCAGAGAGTAAAAAAGGCGTAAGGTTCACAATGGTGTAAAACTAAAATGGGATATACCGGCTAGGATTCGAGTTACAGGAACAAGGGCCAAACCAATCACCCAAAAATGGAAGCGTCAAGCGAAAACTCTTGACAACCTCCTGGAAGCAGCTTTTCTTGCCAACAGAGCTTTATCCATCACTTAGGAATCTGATGCCGTCACTAAACACATTCCTTAAATTGTAGCCATTTTTTAGTGTTTATTTAATGGTGTTTAATCAGCATATATATCACCATTGCTCTTGATTTTCTTGACTGTATATCTCTTAAATGTCAACATATACCCGTGTGATTTAGTTTACGAAGATTTTTCAATGCCGAGAACCTCGATCAGAGAGTAAAAAAGGCGTGAGGGTCACAATGGTGTAAAAGTAAAATGGGATATACCGGGCTAGGATTCGAGTTACAGGAACAAGGGCCAAACCAACCACCCTAAAATGGAATCGTCGTGCGAAAAACACTTGACAACCTCCTAGAAGCAGCTTTTCTTACCACCAGACCTTTCTCCATCAATTAAGAATCTGATGCCGTCACTAAAAACATTCCTTAAATTGTAGCCATTTTTTAGTGTTTACTTAATGGTGTCTAATCAACATATATATCACCATTTCTCTTGATTTTCTTGACTGTATATCTCATAAATGTCAACATATACCCGTGTCATTTAGTTTACGAAGATTTTTCAATGTCGAGAACCTCGATCAGAGAGTAAAAAAGGCGTGAGGGTCACAATGGTGTAAAAGTAAAATGGGATATACCGGGCTAGGATTCGAGTTACAGGCACAAGGGCCAAACTAACCACCCAAGAATGGAATTGTCGAGCGAAAACACTTGACAACCTCCTGGAAGCAGCATGTCTTGCCACCACACCTTTCTCCATCAATTAGGAATCTGATGTCGTCACTAAATACATTCCTTAAATTGTAGCCATTTTCTGAATGTTTATTTTTTGGTGTCTAATTCGCATATATATCACCATTGCTCTTGATTTTCGTGACTGTATATCTCTTAAATGTCAACATATACACGTGTGATTTAGTTTAAGAACATTTTTCAATGCGGAGAACCTCGATCAGAGAGAAAAAAAGGCGCAGGGTTCGCAATGGTGTAAAACTAAAATGTGATATACCGGGCTAGGATTCGAGTTACAGGAACAAGGGCCAAACCAACCACCCAAGAATGGAATCGTCGAGCGAAAACACTTAACAACCTACTGGAAGCAGCATATCTTGCCACCAGACCTTTCTCCATCAATTAGGAATCTGATGCCTTCACTAAACACATTCCTTAAATTGTAGCCATTTTTTGAGTGTTTATTTTGTTGTGTCTAATCCGCATATATATCACCATTGCTCTTGATTTTCTTGATTGTATATCTCTTTAATGTCAACATATACACCAATCATTTAGTTTACGAAGATTTTTGAATGCCAAGAACCTCGATTAGAGAGTAAAAAAGGCGTAAGGTTCCCGATGCTGTAAAACTAAAATGGCATATACTAGGCTAGGATTCGAGTTACAGGAACAAGAGCCAAACCAACCACCCAAGAATGGAATCGTCGAGCGAAAACACTTAACAACCTACTGGAAGTAGCTTTTCTTGCCACCAGACCTTTCTCCATCAATTAGGAATCTCATGCCCTCAGTAAAAAACACATTCCTTAAATTTTAGCCATTTTTTGAGTGTTTATTTTTTGGGGTCTAATCCGCATATATATCGCCATTGCTCTTGATTTTCTTGGTTGTATATCTCTTAAATGTCAACATATTCATGTGTGATTTAGTTTAGGAAGATTTATCAATGCCGAGAACCTCGATCAGAGAGTAAAAAAGGCGCAAGGTTCACAACGGTGTAAAACTAAAATGGGATATACCGAGCTAGGACTCGATATACAGGAACAAGGGCCAAACCAACCACCCGAGAATGGAATCATCGGGCGAAAACCCTTGACAACCTCCTGGAAGCAGCTTTTCTTGCCTCCAGACTTTTCTCCATCAATTAGGAATCTAATGCCGTCACTAAACACGTTCCTTAAACTGTAGCCATTTTTTGAGTGTTTATTTTTTGGTGTATAATCCGCATATATATTACCATTGCTCTTGATTTTCGTGATTATATATCTCTTAAATGCCAACATATACACGTGCGATTTAGTTTACCAAGATTTTTCAATGCCGAGAACCTCGATCAGAGAGTAAAAAAGGCGTAAGGTTCACAATGGTGTAAAACTAAAATGGGATATACCGGGCTAGGATTCGAGTTACAGGAACAAGGGCCAAACCAATCACCCAAAAATGGAAGCGTCAAGCGAAAACTCTTGACAACCTCCTGGAAGCAGCTTTTCTTGCCACCAGAGCTTTATCCATCACTTAGGAATCTGATGCCGTCACTAAACACATTCCTTAAATTGTAGCCATTTTTTAGTGTTTATTTAATGGTGTTTAATCAGCATATATATCACCATTGCTCTTGATTTTCTTGACTGTATATCTCTTAAATGTCAACATATACCCGTGTGATTTAGTTTACGAAGATTTTTCAATGCTGAGAACCTCGATCAGAGAGTAAAAAAGGCGTGAGGGTCACAATGGTGTAAAAGTAAAATGGGATATACCGGGCTAGGATTCGAGTTACAGGAACAAGGGCCAAACCAACCACCCTAAAATGGAATCGTCGTGTGAAAACACTTGACAACCTCCTAGAAGCAGCTTTTCTTACCACCAGACCTTTCTCCATCAATTAAGAATCTGATGCCGTCACTAAACACATTCCTTAAATTGTAGCCATTTTTTAGTGTTTACTTAATGGTGTCTAATCAACATATATATCACCATTTCTCTTGATTTTCTTGACTGTATATCTCATAAATGTCAACATATACCCGTGTGATTTAGTTTACGAAGATTTTTCAATGCCGAGAACCTCGATCAGAGAGTAAAAAAGGCGTGAGGGTCACAATGGTGTAAAAGTAAAATGGGATATACCGGGCTAGGATTCGAGTTACAGGAACAAGGGCCAAACCAACCACCCTAAAATGGAATCGTCGTGCGAAAAACACTTGACAACCTCCTAGAAGCAGCTTTTCTTACCACCAGACCTTTCTCCATCAATTAAGAATCTGATGCCGTCACTAAACACATTCCTTAAATTGTAGCCATTTTTTAGTGTTTACTTAATGGTGTCTAATCAACATATATATCACCATTTCTCTTGATTTTCTTGACTGTATATCTCATAAATGTCAACATATACCCGTGTGATTTAGTTTAAGAACATTTTTCAATGCGGAGAACCTCGATCAGAGAGAAAAAAAGGCGCAGGGTTCGCAATGGTGTAAAACTAAAATGTGATATACCGGGCTAGGATTCGAGTTACAGGAACAAGGGCCAAACCAACCACCCAAGAATGGAATCGTCGAGCGAAAACACTTAACAACCTACTGGAAGCAGCATATCTTGCCACCAGACCTTTCTCCATCAATTAGGAATCTGATGCCTTCACTAAACACATTCCTTAAATTGTAGCCATTTTTTGAGTGTTTATTTTGTTGTGTCTAATCCGCATATATATCACCATTGCTCTTGATTTTCTTGATTGTATATCTCTTTAATGTCAACATATACACCAATCATTTAGTTTACGAAGATTTTTGAATGCCAAGAACCTCGATTAGAGAGTAAAAAAGGCGTAAGGTTCCCGATGCTGTAAAACTAAAATGGCATATACTAGGCTAGGATTCGAGTTACAGGAACAAGAGCCAAACCAACCACCCAAGAATGGAATCGTCGAGCGAAAACACTTAACAACCTACTGGAAGTAGCTTTTCTTGCCACCAGACCTTTCTCCATCAATTAGGAATCTCATGCCCTCAGTAAAAAACACATTCCTTAAATTTTAGCCATTTTTTGAGTGTTTATTTTTTGGGGTCTAATCCGCATATATATCGCCATTGCTCTTGATTTTCTTGGTTGTATATCTCTTAATTGTCAACATATTCATGTGTGATTTAGTTTACGAAGATTTATCAATGCCGAGAACTTCGGTCAGAGAGTAAAAAAGGCGCAAGGTTCACAACGGTGTAAAACTAAAATGGGATATACCGAGCTAGGACTCGAGTTACAGGAACAAGGGCCAAACCAACCACCCAAGAATGGAATCATCGAGCGAAAAC
Organism: Helianthus annuus; assembly: GCF_002127325.2. Classification (NCBI taxonomy): domain Eukaryota; kingdom Viridiplantae; phylum Streptophyta; class Magnoliopsida; order Asterales; family Asteraceae; genus Helianthus; species Helianthus annuus. The sequence continues at coordinate 148,906,784 of NC_035444.2, read as the reverse complement.
CCTTGACAACCTCCTGGAAGCAGCTTTTCTTGCCTCCAGACCTTTCTCCATCAATTAGGAATCTAATGCCGTCACTAAACACGTTCCTTAAACTGTAGCCATTTTTTGCGTGTTTATTTTTTGCTGTATAATCCGCATATATATTACCATTGCTCTTGATTTTCGTGATTATATATCTCTTAAATGCCAACATATACACGTGCGATTTAGTTTACCAAGATTTTTCAATGCCGAGAACCTCGATCAGAGAGTAAAAAAGGCGTAAGGTTCACAATGGTGTAAAACTAAAATGGGATATACCGGGCTAGGATTCGAGTTACAAGAACAAGGGCCAAACCAATCACCCAAAAATGGAAGCGTCGAGCGAAAACCCTTAACAACCTCCTGGAAGCAGCTTTTCTTGCCACCAGAGCTTTATCCATCACTTAGGAATCTGATGCCGTCACTAAACACATTCCTTTAATTGTAGCCATTTTTTAGTGTTTATTTAATGGTGTCTAATCAGCATATATATCACCAGTGCTCTTGATTTTCATGACTGTATATCTCTTAAATATCAACATATACCCGTGTGATTTAGTTTACGAAGATTTTTAAATGCCGAGAACCTTGATCAGAGAGTAAAAAAGGCGTAAGGTTCACAATAGTGTAAAACTAAATTGGGATATACCGGGCTAGGATTCGAGATACAGGAACAAGGGCCAAACCAACCACCCAAGAAAGGAATCGTCGAGCGAAAACTCTTGACAACCTCCTGGAAGCAGCTTTTCTTGCCACCAGACCTTTATCCATCAATTAGGAATCTGATGCCGTCACCAAACTCAGTCCTTAAATTGTAGCCATTTTTTAGTGTTTGTTTAATGGTGTCTAATCGGCATATATATCACGATTGCTCTTGATTTTCTTGACCGTATATCTCTTAAATGTCAACATATACCCGTGTGATATAGTTTACGAAGATTTTTCAATGCCGAGAACCTCGATCAGAGAGTAATAAAGGCGTAAGGTTCACAATGGTGTAAAACTAAAATGGGATATACCGGGCTAGGATTCGAGTTACAAGAACAAGGGCCAAACCAACCACCCAAGATTGGAATCGTCGAGCGAAAACGCTTGACAACCGCCTGGAAGCGGCTTTTCTTGCCACTAGACCTTTCTCCATCAATTAGGAATCTGATGCCGTCGCTAAACACATTCCTTAAATTGTAGCCATTTTTTGAATGTTTAGTTTTTGGTGTCTAATCTGCGTATATATCTCCATTGGTCTTGATTTTCTTGACTGTATATCTCTTAAATGTCAACATATACACGTGTGATTTAGTTTACGAAGATTTTACAATACCGAGAACCTCGATCAGAGAGTAAAAAAGGCGTAAGGTTCACAATATTGTAAAACTAAAATGGGATATACCGCGCTAGCATTCGAGTTACAGGAACAAGTGCGAAACCAACCACCCAAGAATGGAATCGTCGAGCGGAAACACTTGAAAACCTCCTGGAAGCAGGTTTTCTTGCCACCAGACCTTTCTCCATCAATTAGGAATCTGATGCCATCACTAAACACATTCCTTAAATTATAGCCATTTTTTGAGTGTTTATTTTTGGTGTTTAATCCACATATACATCTCCATTGCTCTTGATTTTCTTGACTGTATATCTCTTAAATGTCAAGAACCTCGATCAGAGATTAAAAAAGGCGTAAGGTTCACAATGTTATAAAACTAAAATGGGATATACCGGGCTAGGATTCTAGTTTCAGGCACAAGGGCCAAATCAACCACCCAAGAATGGAATCGTCGAGCGAAAACACTTGACAACCTCCTGGAGGCAGCTTTTTTGGCCACCAGACCTTTCTCCATCAACTATTAATGATGCCCTCACTAAACACATTCCTTAACTTGTAGCCATTTTTTGAGTGTTTATTTTTTGGTTTCTAATCCGCATATATATCACCATTGCTCTTGATTTTCTTGACTGTATATCTCTTAAGTGTCAACATATACACGTGTGATTTACTTTACGAAGATTTTTCAATGCCGAGAACCTCGATCAGATAGTAAAAAAGGCGTAAGGTTCACAATGTTATAAAACTAAAATTGGATATACCGGGCTAGGATTCGAGTTACTAGAACAAGGGCCAAAACAACCACCAAAGAATGGAATCGTCGAGCGAAAACACTTGACAACCTCCTGGTAGAAGCTTTTCTTGCCACCAGACCTTTCTCGATCAATTAGGAATGTTATGCCGCCATTAAACAAATTCCTTAAATTGTAGCCATTTTTTGAGTGTTTATTTTTTGGTTTCTAATCCGCATATATATCACCATTGCTCTTGATTTTCTTAACTATATATCTCTTAAATGTCAACATATACACGTGTGATTTAGTTTACGAAAATTTTTCAATGCTGAGAAACTCGATCAGAGACTAAAAAAGGCGTGAGGGTCACAATGGTGTAAAACTAAAATGGGATATATCGGGCTAGGATTCTAGTTTCAGGCACAAGGGCCAAACCAACCACCCAAGAATGGAATCATCGAGCGAAAACACTTGACAACCTCCTGGAGGCAGCTTTTCTGGACACCAGTCCTTTCTCCATCAACTATTAATCTGATGCCGTCACTAAACACATTCCTTAACTTGTAGCCATTTTTTGAGTGTTCATTTTTTGGTTTCTAATCCGCATATATATCACCATTGCTCTTGATTTTCTTGACTGTATATCTCTTAAATTTCAACATATACACGTGTGATTTAGTTTACGAAGATTTTTCAATGCCGAGAACCTCGATCAGAGAGTAAAAAAGGCGTAAGGTTCACAATGGTGTAAAACTAAAATGGGATATACCGGGCTAAGATTCAAGTTACAGTAACAAGGGCCAAAACCAACCACCCAAGGATGGAATCATCGAGCGAAAACACTTGACAACCTCCTGGAGGCTACTTTTCTGGCCACCAGACCTTTCTCCATCAACTATTAATCTGATGTCGTCACTAAACACAATCCTTAACTTGTAGCCATTTTTTGAGTGTTTATTTTTTGGTTTCTAATATGCATATATATCACCATTGTTCTTGATTTTCTTGACTGTATATCTCTTAAATGTCAACATATACACGTGTGATTTAGTTTACGAAGATTTTTCAACGCTGAGAAACTCGATCAGAGAGTAAAAAAGGCGTGAGGGTCACATTGGTGTAAAACTAAAATGGGATATACCGGGCTAGGATTCTAGTTTCAAGCACAAGGGCCAAACCAACCACCCAAGAATGGAATCATCGAGCGAAAACACTTGACAACCTCCTGGAGGCAGCTTTTCTGGCCACCAGACCTTTCTCCATCAACTATTAATCTGATGCCGTCACTAAACACATTCCTTAACTTGTAGCCATTTTTTGAGTGTTCATTTTTTGGTTTCTAATCTGCATATATATCACCATTGCACTTGATTTTCTTGACTGTATATCTCTTAAATTTCAACATATACACGTGTGATTTAGTTTACGAAGATTTTTCAATGCCGAGAACCTCGATCAGAGAGTAAAAAAGGCGTAAGGTTCACAATGGTGCAAAACTAAAATGGGATATACCGGGCTAAGATTCGAGTTACAGTAACAAAGGCCAAACCCAGCCACCCAAGAATGGAATGGTCGAGCGAAAACACTTGACAACCTCCTGGAAGCAGCTTTTCTTGCCACCAGACCTTTCGCCATCAATTAGGAATCTGATGCCGTCATTAACCACATTCCTTAAATTGTTGCTCTTTTTTGATTGTTTAGTTTTTGGTGTCTAATCTGTATATCTCTTAAATGTCAACATATACACGTGTGATTTAGTTTACGAAGATTTTTCAATGTTGAGAACCTCAATCAGAGAGGAAAAAAGGAGTAAGGTTCACAATGGTGTAAAACTACAATGGGATATGCCGAGCTAGGATTCAAGTTACAGGAACAAGGGCCAAACCAACCACCCAAGAATGGAATCGTCGAGCGAAAACACTTGACAACCTCCTGGAAACAGCTTTTCTTGCCACCAGACCTTTTTCCATCAATTAGGAATCTAATGCCGTCACTAAACACGTTCCTTAAATTGTAGCCATTTTTTGAGTGTTTATTTTTTGGTGTATAATCCGCACATATATATCACCATTACTCTTGTTTGCGTGACTGTGTATCTCTTAAATGTCAACATATACACGTGTGATTTAGTTTACGAAGATTTTTCAATGCCGAGAACCTCGATCAGAGAGTAAAAAAGGCGCACGATTCACAATGGTGTATAACTAAAATGGGATATATCGGGCTAGGATTCGAGTTACAGGAACAAAGATCAAACCAACCACCTAAGAATGGAATCGTCGAGCGAAAACACTCGACAACCTCCTGGAAGCAGCTTTTCTTGCCACCAGACCTTTCGCCATCAATTAGGAATCTGATGTCGTCATTAAACACATTCCTTAAATTGTTGTCATTTTTTGAGTGTTTAGTTTTTGGTGTCGAATCCGCATATATATCACAATTGCTCTTGATTTTCTTGACTGTATATCTCTTAAATGTCAACATATACACGTGTGACTTGTTTACGAAGATTTTTCAATGCCGAGAACCTTGGTCAGAGAGTAAAAAAGGAGTAAGGTTCACAATGGTGTAAAACTACAATGGGATATGCCGAGCTAGGATTCAAGCTACAGGAACAAGGGCCAAACCAACCACCCAAGAATGGAATCGTCGAGCAAAAACACTTGACAACCTCCTAGAAACTACTTTTCTTGCCACCAGACCTTTCTCCATCAATTAGGAATCTAATGCCGTCACTAAACACGTTCCTTAAATTGTAGCCATTTTTTGAGTGTTTATTTTTTGGTGTATAATCCGCATATATATATCACCATTGCTCTTGATTTGCGTGACTGTATATCTCTTAAATGTCAACATATACACGTGTGATTTAGTTTACGAAGATTTTTCAATGCCGAGAACCTCGATCAGAGAGTAAAAAAGGCGTAAGATTCACAATGGTGTAAAACTAAAATGGGATATACCGGGCTAAGATTCGAGTTACAAGAACAAGGGCCAAAACCAACCACCCAAGAATGGAATCGTCGAGCGAAAACACTTGACAACCTCCTGAAAGCAGCTTTTCTTGCCATCAGACCTTTCTCCATCAATTAGGAATCTAATGCCGCCACTAAACAAATTCCTTAAATTGTAGCCATTTTTTGAGTGCTTCTTTTTTGGTGTCTAGTCCGCATATATATCACCATTGCTCTTGATTTGCGTGACCGTATATCTCTTAATGGTCAAGATATACACGTGTGATTTAGTTTATGAAGATTTTTCAAAGCCGAGAACCTCGATCAGAGAGTAATAACGGCGTAAGGTTCACAATGGTATATAACTAAAATGGGATATACCAGGCTAGGATTCGAGTTACAGGAACAAAGACCAAACCAACTACCCAAGAATGGAATCGTCGAGCGAAAACACTTGACAACCTCCTGGAAGCAGCTTTTCTTGCCACCAGACCTTTCGCCATCAATTAGGAATCTGATGCCGTTATTAAACACATTCCTTAAATTGTTGCCATTTTTTTAGTGTTTAGTTTTTGGTGTCTAATCCGCATATATATCACAATTTCTTTTGATTTTCTTGACAGTATATCTCTTAAATGTCAACATATACACGTGTGATTTAGTTTACGAAGATTTTTTAATGCCGAGAACCTCGATCATAGAGTAAAAAAGACGTAAGGTTTACAATGGTGTAAAACTAAAATGGGATATACCGGGCCAGGAGTGTAGTTTCAGGCACAAGTGCCAAACCAACCACCCAAGAATGGAATCGTCGAGCGAAAACACTTGACAACCTCCTGGAGGCAGCTTTTCTGGCCACCAGACCTTTCTCCATCAACTATTAATCTGATGCCGTCACTAAACACATTCCTTAACTTGTAGCCATTTTTTGAGTGTTTATTTTTTGGTTTCTCATCCGCATATATATCACCATTGCTCTTGATTTTCTTGACTATACATCTCTTAAAGGTCAACATATACACGTGTGATTTAGTTTACGAAGATTTTTCAATGCCGAGAACCTCGATCAGAGAGTAAAAAAGGCGTAAGGTTCACAATTTTATAAAACTAAAATGGGATATACCGGGCTAGGATTCGAGTTACTGGAACAAGGGCCAAACCAACCACCCAAGAATGGAATCGTCGAGCGAAAACACTAGACAACCTCCTGGAAGCAGCTTTTCTTGCCACCAGACCTTTCTCCATCAATTAGGAATCTGATGCCGCCACTAAACAAATTCCTTAAATTGTAGCCATTTTTAGAGTGCTTATTTTTTGGTGTTTAATCCGCATATATATCACCATTGCTCTTGATTTTCTTGACTGTATATCTCTTAAATGTCAACATATACACGTGTGATTTAGTTTATGAAGGTTTTTCAAAGCCGAGAACCTCGATCAGAGAGTAATAACGGCGTAAGGTTCACAATGGTGTATAACTAAAATGGGATATACCGGGCTAGGATTCGAGTTACAGGAACAAAGACCAAACCAACCACCCAAGAATGGAATCGTCCAGCGAAAACACTTGACAACCTCCTGGAAGCAGCTTTTCTTGCCACCAGACCTTTCGCCATCAATTAGGAATCTGATGCCGTCATTAAACACATTCCTTAAATTGTTTCCATTTTTTGAGTGTTTAGTTTTTGTTGTCTAATCCGCATATATATCACCATTGCTCTTGATTTTCATGACTGTATATCTCTTAAGTGTCCACATATACACGTGTGATTTAGTTTACGAATATTTTTCATTGCCGAGAACCTCGATTAGAGAGTAAAAAAGGCGTAAGGTTCACAATGGTGTAAAACTAAAATGGGATATACCGAGCTAGATTTCGAGTTACAGGAACAAGGGCCAAACCAACCACCCAAGAATGGAATCGTCGAGCGAAAACACTTAACCTCCTGGAAGCAGCTTTTCTTGCCACCAGACCTTTCCCCATCACCTTAGAAATCTGATGCCGTCACTAAACACATTCCTTAAAATGTAGCCATTTTTTTAATGTTTATTTTTTGGTGTCTAATCCGCATATATATCACCATTGCTCTTGATTTTCTTGACTGTATATCTCTTAAATGTCAACATATACATGTGTGATTTAGTTTACGAAGATTTTTCAATTCTGAGAAACTCGATCAGAGAGTAAAAAAGGCGTGAGGGTCACAATGGTGTAAAACTAAAATGGGATATACCGGGCTAGGATTCTAGTTTCAGGCACAAGGGCCAAACCAACCACCCAAGAATGGAATCATCGAGCGAAAACACTTGATAACCTCCTGGAGGCAGCTTTTCTGGCCACCAGACCTTTCTCCATCAACTATTAATCTGATGCCGTCACTAAACACATTCCTTAACTTGTAGCCATTTTTTGAGTGTTTATTTTTTGGTTTCTAATCCGCATATATATCACCATTGCTCTTGATTTTCTTGACTGTATATCTCTTAAATGTAAACATATACACGTGTGATTTAGTTTATGTAGATTTTTCAAAGTCAAGAACCTCGATCATAGAGTAATAACGACGTAAGGTTCACAATGGTGTAAAACTAAAATGGGATATACCGGCCTAGGATCCGAGTTACAGGAACAAGGACCAAACCAACCACCTAAGAATGGAATCGTCGAGCGAAAACACTTGACAACCTCCTGGAAGCAGCTTCTCTTGCCACCAGACCTTTCTCCATCAATTAGGAATCTGGTGCCGTCATTAAACACATTCCTTAAATTGTTAACATTTTTGAGTGTTTAGTTTTTGGTGTCTAATCCGCATATATATCACAATTGCTCTTGATTTTCTTGACTGTATATCTCTTATATGTCAACATATACACGTCTGATTTAGTTTACGAAGATTTTTGAATGCCGAGAACCTCGATCAGAGAGTAAAAAAGGCGTAAGGTTTACAATGGTGTAAAACTAAAATGGGATATACCGGGCTAGGATTCGAGTTACAGGAACAAGAGTCAAACCAACCATCCAAGAATGGAATCGTCGAGCGAAAACACTTCACAACCTCCTGGAAGCGGCTTTTCTTGCCACTAGACCTTTCTTCATCAATTAGGAATTTGATGCCGTCACTAAACACATTCTTTAAATTGTAGCCATTTTTTGAGTGTTTATTTTTTTGTGTCTAATCCACATATATATCACCATTGCTCTTGATTTTCTTGACTGTATATCTCTTAAATGTCAACACATACACGTGTGATTTAGTTTACGAATATTTTTCAATGCCGAGAACCTCGACTAGAGAGTAAAAAAGGCGCAAGGTTCACAATGGTGTAAAACTAAAATGGGATATACCGAGCTAGGATTCGAGTTAGAGGAACAAGGGCCAAACCAACCACCAAAGAATGGAATCGTCGAGCGAAAACACTTAACCTCCTGGAAGCAGCTTTTCTTGCCACCAGACCTTTCCCTATCAATTAGAAATCTGATGCCGTCACTAAACACATTCCTTAAATTGTAGCCATTTTTTTAGTGTTTATTTTTTGGTGTCTAATCCGCATATATATCACCATTGATCTTGATATTCTTGACTGTATATCTCTTAAATGTCAACATATACACGTGTGATTTAGTTTACGAAGATTTTTCAATGCTGAGAAACTGGATCAGAGAGTAAAAAAGGCGTGAGGGTCACAATGGTGTAAAACTAAAATTGGATATACCGGGCTAGGATTCTAGTTTCAGGCACAAGGGCCAAACCAACCACCCAAGAATGGAATCGTCGAGCGAAAACACTTGACAACCTCCTGGATGCAGCTTTTCTGGCCACCAGACCTTTCTCCATCAACTATTAATCTGATGCCGTCACTAAACACATTCCTTAACTTGTAGCCATTTTTTGAGTGTTTATTTTTTGGTTTCTAATCCGCATATATATCACCATTGCTCTTGATTTTCTTCACTGTATATCTTTTAAATGTCAACATATACACGTGTGATTTAGTTTACGAAGATATTTCAATGCCAAAAACCTCGATCAGAGATTAAAAAGGGCGTAAGGTTCACAATGGTGTAAAACTAAAATGGGATATACCGGGCTAGGATTCGAGTTACTGAACAAGGGCCAAACCAACCACCCAAGAACGGAATCGTCGAGCGAAAACACTTGACAACCTCCTGTAAGTAGCTTTTCTTGCCACTAGACATTTCTCCATCAATTAGGAATCTGATGCCGTCACTAAATACATGCCTAAAATTGTAGCCATTTTTTTATTGTTTATTTTTTTGTGTCTAATCCGCATATATATCACCATTGCTCTTGATTTTCTTGACTGTATATCTCTTAAATGTCAACATATACACGTGTGATTTAGTTTACGAAGATTTTTCAATGCCGAGAACCTCAATCAGAGAGTAAAAAAGGCGTAAGGTTCACAATGGTGTGAAACTAAAATGGGATACACCGGGCTAAGATTCGAGTTACAGGAACAAGGGCCAAAACCCGCCACCCAAGAATGGAATCGTCGAGCAAAAACACTTGATAACCTCCTGGAAGCAGCTTTTCTTGCCACCAGACCTTTCTCCATCAATTCGGAATATGATGCCGCCACTAAACAAATTCGTTAAATTGTAGCGATTTTTTGAGTGTTTATTTTTTGGTGTTTAATCCACATATATATCACCATTGCTCTTGATTTTCTTGACTGTATATCTCTTAAATGTCAACATATACACGTGTGATTTAGTTTATGAAGATTTTTCAAAGCCGAGAACCTCGATCAGAGAGTAATAACGGCGTAAGGTTCACAATGGTGTATAACTAAAATGGGATATACCAAGCTAGGATTCGAGTTACAGGAACAAAGACCAAACCAACCACCCAAGAATGGAATCGTCGAGCGAAAACACTTGACAACCTCCTGTAAGTAGCTTTTCTTGCCACTAGACATTTCTCCATCAATTAGGAATCTGATGCCGTCACTAAACACATGCCTTAAATTGTAGCCATTTTGTTGGTGCACTACATCTGTCGACTTCATCTTGGATCGAGTCTTAGCTTTAGTGTGTTAGATCAGGGCATGTTAGTCAAGAAAACAAGAGTTTGTATATATTTTAGATCATAGGTTCGCTCATAGGGTCTTAATCAGAAAGGTTCGCTTATAGTGACATAGGGAGGTTCACTTATTTGTCACATGTTAGGTTCGCTTTTGTGATCAATGGAGGTCCGCTTATTCGGTCATGTTCATTGGAGCGGATCTCCATGCCCTATATATAGTTCCATTTGAGCGAACCATAGGGCGAGACCTTGTAACATGTACCGAAGTGCTGCTGGTTCAAGATTTGATTGTAAGCTGTCATTATTCAATACAGAAAGGTGTTTAAAGTGATTTGCAAGCTGTTTCTACGTTGATTACTTGTTTTCCGCACCTGTAATTGACGAAAACTCCTCTAAACGACTCGTTCGGGTTGAAACTCGATCCTACAAGTGGTATCAGAGCTTCAGGAGGAGGAGTTCTGCAGACAATAGCTGGAATTCAACAAAATTTCTTTCTTCTACACCTTCTTTCTTCTGTTCAGAAAGTTTCACTAGTCAAAATCAGCTCAAAATTTCACAGATTATGCGTAATAAGATATAGACAAACCCTGGAAAGTTTGGTGTTAAAATTCACATTAAAAATGGGTCAAATGAACTTCCGAGTAGGTTCCGCTTTTACGGACATCCTATAGTTTCGCTTCTGTGGTTGTGGTAGGTTCGCTCATAGATACATCTTATCAGGAGGTTCCGCTCCAAAGAACGTATTAGGTTCGCTCTTGTGGACATAGCAAGTTCCGCTCTTGTGATCATCCAGTGGTTCGCTTATACGTACTAAGTAGGTCCGCTCGTGTGATCACCTTATAGTTCCGCTCTTTTGACCAAAGAGTTCTGCTCTTTTGAACAAACATTAGTCTCGCTTATTCGAACATACTAGTTCCACCCCAGTGAACATTACTATCAGTTCCGCTTTTGTGAACAATCTGGTTCGCTTTTAAGGACTGTTGTAAGAATTTTGTAAAATCTGAAAATGGACGAGGAATTTTTCAACGCATTCGCTACACCGGTTACCCCGATCACTGTTGCACAACCACAATGCTTGAAAACGAAACGGGAACAATGCAAAAATGACCCAAACTGTTGAACATTGAAGAATATAAAGGATGGGACGGTCGTTTCGAGAACTGGGTTCAAGCTAACTATCTTGATGCATGGGAATGTGTGGAAACAAAGTATGTGAGACCGTTAAATGATGAAGAGGAAGTTGCAATTAAATACATGAGTGCCGATGACGAGAAGAAGTACAAAAATGAGAAAATGATGTTAAGCCTACTACAACAAGCAGTGAAAGAAGATATTATGGTTTTGTTACAACACAACGGGAGTTCATACTCAATATGGAAAGCGTTGTGATCAAAGTTTGTTGGTAGTCAGGAAATGGTGAAAAATAAGAAATCGCTTTTGAAAAAGGAGTTTGATTTGTTTAGAGGTTTGAAGAATGAAAGCACGAAACAAATCATTGAACAATATTGTAACTTGTTGGTGAATATGAAAAGGTTAAGTATCAACAAAGATAATGAAGAGTTAATTGAAAAGCTTGCTGATGCTTTACCTCATGAGACTTGGGGCACATATCTGATGATGCTCAGGAACAAAAAGGGTTTTAGCACATTAACGTTGAGCAAATTCATTGAAAAGTTGGAAGCTCAGGAAATGGAACAAAGGAAAATTGTTCGAATGAAAGATTTCGATGGTGAACAGGATATTGGGTTGTATTATAAAGCAGGAGTGAATGAAAAGTCTTCAAATCTATCTCCAAAAATAGAAACTGCTTACAATGCCAAGAATTTGCCTGGAAGTTCATCATCAGGATCAAACAGCAAAACCAGTTTCACATCATTTCCGTCCTTTGATCCAAACATTTCAGCAACAAAAAATGGAAGAAAACTTCAGTGCAACATTGTATTAAATCTTGAGAGTGATCAAGATTATTCTGAGGAAGTTGCTAAAAGTGAAATGTCTTTATTAGGAATGGTTTTAGAATCTTACAGTTGTTTTGTTGCAGGTCGTATTGGAAATCCAATGCTAACAAAGGAAGATTACGACCAGATAGATGCTGAAGAAATGGAGCTGATGGACATAAAGTGGTGTTTGGCTAGCGTGTTACGGAGAGCTGAGAAATTTAAGCAGATCACGGGGAGAGATGATCTTCGTGAGGGTAATGTTTCTTGTGACAACCCGAACTTTCAAGGGTAGCGTCATTTAATCTCGTGATCCTAACTTTATATGATTCTCTCATTCCACGTTTCTATCACATGAAATATTTTGTTAAACGTTTTGCTGTGTGATTATTGTCATGTGTAAACGTAATTGAGTATGTCCGAGTGTGAGATTGGGTCACGCAGGTAATTGGGCCGCAACCCACACCACCCGCACACACGCATTAAACATACACTACTTCTAAACCCAAACCCTTTCGACCCAAAACTTCTCATGGTTATCGGCCCAAACTTTTATAACCGGCCCAAGCCTTGTTTTGTGGGTTACGTATATTGCTAGATAGGGGCATGTAATTCTTTCATGTTTTAGAATAATCACAACCCTAGTGCCCTCTCTCATTCCCCCATGGATCGACAACATGATCCCCTTTCTCATTCCCCCATGGATCGACAACATGATCCCCTTTTCGAAGCTTTCCTTCCTTCACAAGGCTTGTCCCTTTGTGTGCTACGCTCAATCCACTGGTTAGTAAAATCATCTCGGTTTCGTTTATGAGAATATGTGTTGACTGGTAACGGTTCGTGTATAGGATCAAAGGGTTATTTTTGGGTTCGATGGGTGTTATTCTTGCTGATTGGTTATGGTTGATTGTGTACAACTTGTTAGTGTCTTGTATGTGCATTACAATATATTTAGATCGGATCACAAAGAAACGCATTCGTTATAATATAATATATCTGAATTGGATGTAACCTGTTAGTGTCTTGATCTTAATTGATGTCTAATGATGAACTAGGGATACTATGAGATGAAATAATGGATATATAATGGGGTATAGTGGATGCGCATGTTATAGTTATTCCAATCGCCAATTGCATGTCATAGTTTATGGAGTGATTTGAATTTGATTAATTATTGTGTATGAAGATAACCTATTAAAGGTCTGATCATGCATGTGGGTGGTGCACATGTTAAGTTGAAGGGATGCCCACATGCTTTCTGTCATATGAGCCGCCACTTTAGCTTAATTGGACCAACAACACTTCATCAATTTGAAAACCACCAAGTTGAATTATGTCCTATTGGGCCGCACCACAATATCATGTGTTGGTCTTGTTTTGTTGATCTTTTCAATGTAGTTTAATAAAAGAAAATGGCTATGATAGTTATAGGGGTTTGCGAAACCGAACAGTATGATGTTTGCTTTTGTCTTGTCGTGTAGAATAGGAATGGATCATGATATTATATTTGTAAAAGTCTCCTTTATGATAAAGGGTAGTTAAATAGGGTGTTAACTTGTGATAAACGAATTGATGGAGTAACCCAGTTAACTTAACTGTTGTGTAATACTTAATTGTTGTGGTATGATATGGGTAGGATGTGAATACATGTGTGAACTGAACATATATTATGTAACGTAGAGTGATATTTATGATTTATAGCTCACCTAACTATTAAGCACTGTTACGAAACATACATGTGAATTTCGGATACGTTTGAGTTGAATAACTGTGTTGTGCTACTTGGTGATTGTTGCTTGAACACAATATGATTACAATTTATACGCGAGTCATGCGAATGTAAACTGATTACGTGTACATGAACACCATAGGCTTCGATTAACTAAGTGTGAACAAGTAACTAATCATACCGAGCAAACCAAGGTGAGTTCACTGCACTTTTCTAAGCATGCGTCCCGGTGGTTTGGGACATCTGGTAAACGTTTCTGAAGGGAATACTGGGTAAACTGTTTAATTGGGATGTTGGTTATTGAACACAGTATAAATCATGTAAGACCCCGTACATCTACCGTGTTGCTGAAGAAGCAACAAGGTATTTAGTTGATAGCGCTATTAGGTTTGGCACCCTCACACCAGGCTGAAAGGACGGGCGTGAACTAATTACCTGGACTTCATGACCAATGCCTAGTTAGAGGCATTGGGGTTGGGCATTCTCATCGTGTACATATAAGACCCCTTACATCTATTCAAGGTTGTTGATACCTTGACCTCATGACCAATGCCTAAATGGAGGCATTGTGGTTGGGCATTCACATCTAGTCGCCACATACGGTAATCGAGTAATAACAACATCAAAACAAAACGTCGAACGGTTTTAAACACACATCTGGTAACTAAACACGTTAACAAAACTTTGAACTCACCAGCGTTGTCTGATACACTTGTTTGCATGCTTGCAGGTTTGTAGGTTTATATTATTGGGACTTGCTATCTGGGATGCTGGAATGGTCATGGGTCGTGATACATGAAATCCCAACACAAGCTAAATGATTTATGTACACATGGTTTACTAAACACTTAACAAATGAGTTTTGCTTCCGTGTGCACAATGAATGATATGTAACATTTGTAACCCTTTTTATTAATGAATGAAAGTTTTATTTAAGTATAATTATGAGTTTAATGTGATTGGTGGCTTGGATCCTGGTACGTCACACCCCTCGCGGGGGGTTTCTGCATGTGGTATTTTGGGGGTGTGACAGTTTGGTATCAGAGCCAGGTTATAGTGAACTTGGTTTTAAAACATTTTCATAAAACCAGACTATAACCAAACAATTCCGAAATCGACCATGACACTCAGCTCCAGACTGCAAGGTTCGTTTCTCGTTTACTATTGCATAGTATATTAGGGATGAGATCGGTACGATACCGGTACCGTACCGGTACTGATACCGTAAATACCGTTACCGAAATTGAGGAAATGTGGATACCGATTACCGTACCGTATTTATAGATTCGGTACTGGTACGGTACCGGTATCGGTACCGGTATTTCGGTATTTTACCATATTGGTACTGCTTTGGTGGTATCCATTGTTTTACCTAAAAAAATTTCATGTGCAACCCATCCATCCATTATTAATTGAACTAGAGTAATATATAGAGGAATGTAAATAAAGGGTAAACATATTAGTAGTCAAAAAAATCAAAAGGTAAACATCTATGTGTTCGACTTTTAACATCCAAATTCCAACATGTCTAAAAAATAATCATAATTGATAATTGATTAAAAATAACCAAACAAAAGAAATTTGATATTGTTTTTTGTAAAACAATGTCCAGGAAAATATAACTTTATAGTGGGATCTAAGATAATAGCAAAATACATAAAGTTATTATTAAATTCGGTATTAATACCGGTATTTACCGAAATATACCGGTACCGATACCGTTTTTTACCGATACCGAATTTTGAAAAATCTATTACCGATACTGGTACCGTTTATGATCGGTACGGTACGGCATCGGTATGGTACCGGTATGGTACCGGTACGGTACCGGTATTTCGGTAAAAAAGCTCATCCCTATAGTATATCTAGTGTTTGCTTATGAATAACATCACACGTGAATACACACTTAGCACTGCAGTATGAACTTCTATGTTACCAACCCATGTTACGTGTTTTAAGAGTGCGACTCTTCTTGAACTTTCATGATCTATGTTGTGGTGTCATCTGTCTTATTGCTCAAATTCGGGGAACCTTTTAGCGCGAGTTAAGAGGCACTGAGATAAGCATGCAAATTGCCTTATTATTATGGGTGCACACATAATAATAATGTGGGGTGCATGCGAGTCCCAGTGAGGCTTAACGAGTGTGAGAGGGGTTCCGCTCTGTTAATTGATGTTATGATAGAACTCAGCAGTCTATAGGAGTCATAGCAGTGATTGTCTCTTACTCGAACATGATCTTTTCACCCCTTTCTGAATCCTTACGAATCTCGATGCTATCGAGTATCACCTGATCACACATCTGAACGCCTAGCGAACTGTGTAGAATGTTTGGTGCTAGTACAAACGTCCTGAGTTGGATGGCTCAACGTCAAATGATTGGACTATACTTTCCTTACTTATCTTTGTTTGCTGGAACTTAGCGTGTTGACGCCTTAGATCCCGAAGTGCGATAACTTCTGCAACACTCCCGCGACATACCGTGTATTACTCAGTCAATTTGTAAGAACGATGGACAAGAGGTTAAATATAATACCTTACCGACTTTAGCATTTGAACGACCCTAGTTACTGGCAACGAACAATAGCGATTTGACTCCAATCGAATCCTTAACCCCAACCAGCGACTCATGGGAGTCGCCTCTTACGAACCAATCGGGACAAAATCGATGACGATTGACTGTAGAGCGGACTGCGTAACCACCCACACCATGAGTAGTGCCTTAGGACGTGGTACAGAATGTGAAAAGATGAACCTTGTTGGTGACAGGACGCTTGACACCGTTACAGGCAAAAATATTAGAGGCAACAGTCGCGACAACATCAAGGTACTCGTGATCGTAGCTTACAGTATGGAAACGAAGGTGACCTCGACAAGGATTGACTGTGCTAAGTTAAGGTGACGACAACCAAGGGAACGATGGCAGTACTGGAAATTCTCGTGACGAAAACAACACTGGAAATGAAGCTCATGGAAGGACATTTAGTATTGGCGTAGGCTATACCAGGCGTAATAGCAACACGATAGCTTGGATGGGTAACTATTCGCTTCATCTCTGTTTTGTTTAACCTGATGCTTCTAGAAACCGCACCTGTTGTGGAATCGGTTGTTGGCAAGTCAATTGAAACTTCATATGTTAGTTGGGATGCAAACTCGACCTTGTGGGACAGGTGTTCGACATCGACCTTCCCTTCCACTACCCTTCATGGTTGCAATACAGTAGTTAGTGTGGATTGGTTATCCAGAGATCGCGCAGATACACCTGTGAGGAGAAAAGTTTGTGTGGAGAATCGTTATTTGTTCTAAAGCGTCAGAGTGGTGCAAAGGTTAGCGCCATTTCAGCTATGAAGGCCAGAAATGTCTATGGAGGGATTACTCCGTTATACTAGCAACTGTTACTGATGTTAGGGCTAAGGAAACAGAGGATCGAGGATCCGCCAATCATTCGTGATTCCTTTCGGTGTGCTAATGAAGGAACTTTCGGGTTTACTTACACAACTATTAGGCGAAATCTCAGTCTGATCTCGCGCCAGAGGCAGCCCTGACTACACGCACACTTACCGTCTTGCACCAGGAGGGTTGCAAGAGCTGTCTAATCAACTGTAGGAACTGTTGGACGAGAGTTTTGTCGGACCTAGCTTTTTGCTTTGGGGAGCCCCGGTTGTATCCGTGAAGATAAGCCTTTTCGTATGCGTACTGATTTCCAAGAACTCAATAAGGTGACAGTTGAGAACCGTTTGCCATGACCATATATTGACAACCTAACGACCAGTTGCGGGGGTCGAGCTTCCATTCGAGGATTGAATAACAAACGAGCTATTGTCAGAAGGTAGTCTAAGGGGAGAATGTGCCTGCAACAATATACCAAGCGCAGTGCAGCCATTTCGATGTTGTATTCCAAGACTTTCGAGCTAATCATCACACCAGCAGCTGTATGGATCACATGAATCGACCATGCTTATTGACGACATGTTGAATCATTTCCAGGGGAAAGGAACATCATGGGCAGCTTTGTATCTTATTTGAGAGCTCCTGAAGGGGGAGCCACACCGCGCGAAGTATTGATAAATGTAACTTCTGGATGCGAGGGATACCTTTTTGGTCATACAATCAACGAAGTGGAAATACACGTGGATCTCGCTAAGACCTGTTTTGGTTAGAAACTGATCGACACCTGAGATCCCTTCGAGGTTGTAGCAATTTCTTGGTCTCATTAGATGCTATCGCAAATTCATCACATGATACTCGAAGATCGCGCAACTTAAATCTCTTTAGCACAGCAGGGTGCTGTGTTCGTGGAAGACAAAACAGGAGGACGTCCTTTCAGCTTTTGAACCTCAACTCTTCAATGCCCTGAGCATCGTCTTTACCCGAGGATAAGGGTGATCTAGTGGTATACCATGATGGTCTGAATCAGAGTACCAATTGCACACCGATGCGACACGAGAAGGTGATGGTTTACGTGGTGGTATAACCAGAGGAATTGCATGACTCACAACCTGCAGTAGAAGCCATGGACTTTGGATTTAAGTTGGAGGCATTACTTGGACGGTACCAGATGCACTGCTTAGACCGATCACAAGAGCCTCCCGTGTACTTGCGATTCAGAAAAGCTAACTTAGTTAATGGCATCGATGGATGGAATTTTGCACGGTTACGACTGTGAAACTTGAATGTACACGAGCTTTGCAGCTCACTATCGACTCTAACCTACCTGATCAGACTGGCTTTGACCAAACTAGAGAGCTGAAGAGAGAGAAATTCCAAGTTGAACCCATGTGGGGCATGGGGAAGCAACCATGGCAGGTCGGACGGTACTCGCTACATTATGGAACAAATATGGATTCTACTGTGCAGCCATCCGAGGTAACTTGTGTTGAGCGAAGCACACCAGCCTCGATATGCTGGTCATCTGGATTTGATGGAATATGTTAGGACCGGAGGATCTTGTACTGGTGACCGGGCATGAAGGCTCACCTACATATGTAGGTGAATGATGTTTGACTTGTGGGAAAGTCAAGGAGAAGAAATAACAAATAGAAACACACATATGGAAATAAGAATAAACTGCCAGGGATTCTGTCACTAGTCCACTCGCAACTCGAAACGGAAATAATATCACCTGGGTGATCGTTGACCGTTTCACGTTACTAGCACACTATCTCACAATCAAGGAAACTGATGAGTCTTCACAGCTGTGAATGTTCCTCTGAGAGAGGCGGTTTTAGGCACGAGGTGCCAACTTCTGCTACCTTTGATTTTGAGTTATACCTGATTTATGACAGTCAATACGCAACACCCTTGGCTTACATCAAGACATGAGCATTACCTATCACCGTAGGACAAACGTCAGAGTAGACGAACCATCCTGACACTTGAAGACATGCTGTGAGCATATGTGTGGTTGACTTTAGTAAAAGTTGGAAGGACGCTTACCTTTAGTTGTGTTCTACTGCAGCAGTTACCCTTCTAGTATTCTGCCAACTCCGTTTGAGGCATTACATGGACGATAACGCCGATCACCTTGTTGGACTAAGGTGGGCGACAACCTAATCACAGGTCCAGGACTTGTACTTGAAACCTCTGAGAAAAATTGTTTAGATCGGGAATCGCATGGCGGCAACGCGTGACCGTCAGGAAAGCTGATAAGCTTAGGAAACGTTGGGAGTTCGTTGAAGGCGAACATGTCATGAATGAAAGTCTCACCCTGGGAGGGCGTGGTACACCTTGGAAAGCGTGGCAAGCTTAATTTATGATGCGTTGGGGCATTCAAAACTCTGGAAAGAATCGGTAGCGTGACCTGCAAATTCGGGTTACCCGACAAATTGGGTAACGTGCATAATGTCATTTATTTCTCAAATCTATGGCAGTGTTTGTCCAATGAAATACTAGTGATACCTTTACTAGACAAGTTGCAGTTATCGGGGAATCTGTTGAAATCATGGACCAGGAAGTCAAGATTCATTAACATAGTCGAATTCCAATCGCGAGAGTTCGTGGCACTCAAGACGTGGACCGGAGTTCACGTGGGAACGCAAAGATTTGATAAGGCTCTAGTATCCTTAATTGTTCGGACGGTTGAATCAACTATTGCTGTCATTGGCGAATTTCGGGACGAAATTCCCTTTCAAGTTGGGGATGATGTGGTACCCGGGGAAAATCCACAGTCATCCTGATCTAACACCTTGCTGCTTGGATTACTTGTCTTAGATTTGCTTGTCAAATTTCGGGACGAAATTTCTTTCAAGTTGGGGATGATGTGACAACCCGAACTTTCAAGGGTAGCGTCATTTAATCTCGTGATCCTAAATTTATATGATTCTCTCATTCCACGTTTCTATCACATGAAACATTTTGTTAAACGTTTTGCTGTGTGATTATTGTCATGTGTAAACGTAATTGAGTATGTCCGAGTGTGAGATTGGGTCACGCAGGTAATTGGGCCGCAACCCACACCACCCGCACACACGCATTAAACATACACTACTTCCAAACCCAAACCCTTTCGACCCAAAACTTCTCATGGTTATCGGCCCAAACTTTTATAACCGGCCCAAGCCTTGTTTTGTGGGTTACGTATATTGCTAGATAGGGGCATGTAATTCTTTCATGTTTTAGAATAATCACAACCCTAGTGCCTTCTCTCATTCTCCATGGATCGACAACATGATCCCCTTTCTCATTCCCCCATGGATCGACAACATGATCCCCTTTCCGAAGCTTTCCTTCCTTCACAAGGCTTGTCCCTTTGTGTGCTACGCTCAATCCACTGGTTTGTAAAATCATCTCGGTTTCCTTTATGAGAATATGTGTTGACTGGTATCAGTTCGTGTATAGGATCAAAGGGTTATTTTTGGGTTCGATGGGTGTTATTCTTGCTGATTGGTTATGGTTGATTGTGTACAACTTGTTAGTGTCTTGTATGTGCATTACAATATATTTGGATCGGATCACAAAGAAACGCATTCGTTATAATATAATATATCTGAATTGGATGTAACCTGTTAGTGTCTTGATCTTAATTGATGTCTAATGATGAACTAGGGATACTATTAGATGAAATAATGGATATATAATGGGGTATAGTGGCTGCGCATGTTATAGGGATTCCAATCGCCAATTGCATGTCATAGTTTATGGAGTGATTTGAATTTGATTAATTATTGTGTATGAAGATAACCTATTAAAGGTCTGATCATGCATGTGGGTGGTGCACATGTTAAGTTGAAGGGATGCCCACATGCTTTCTGTCATATGAGCCGCCACTTTAGCTTAATTGGACCAACAACACTTCATCAATTTGAAAACCACCAAGTTGAATTATGTCCTATTGGGCCGCACCACAATATCATGTGTTGGCCTTGTTTTGTTGATCTTTTCAATGTAGTTTAATAAAAGAAAATGGCTATGATAGTTATAGGGGTTTGCGAAACCGAACAGTATGATGTTTGCTTTTGTCTTGTCGTGTAGAATACGAATGGATCATGATATTATATTTGTAAAAGTCTCCTTTATGATAAAGGGTAGTTAAATAGGGTGTTAACTTGTGATAAACGAATTGATGGAGTAACCCAGTTAACTTAACTGTTGTGTAATACTTAATTGTTGTGGTATGATATGGGTAGGATGTGAATACATGTGTGAACTGAACATATATTATGTAACGTAGAGTGATATTTATGATTTATAGCTCACCTAACTATTAAGCACTATTACGAAACATACATGTGAATTTCGGATTCGTTTGAGTTGAATAACTGTGTTGTGCTACTTGGTGATTGTTGCTTGAACACAATATGATTACAATTTATACGCGAGTCATGCGAATGTAAACTGATTATGTGTACATGAACACCATAGGCTTCGATTAACTAAGTGTGAACAAGTAACTAATCATACCGAGCAAACCAAGGTGAGTTCACTGCACTTTTCTAAGCATGCGTCCCGGTGGTTTGGGACATCTGGTAAACGTTTCTGAAGGGAATACTGGGTAAACTGTTTAATTGGGATGTTGGTTATTGAACACAGTATAAATCATGTAAGACCCCGTACATCTACCGTGTTGCTGAAGAAGCAACGAGGTATTTAGTTGATAGTGCTATTAGGTTTGGCACCCTCACACCGGGCTGAAAGGACGGGCGTGAACTAATTACCTGGACTTCATGACCAATGCCTAGTTAGAGGCATTGGGGTTGGGCATTCTCATCATGTACATATAAGACCCCTTACATCTATTCAAGGTTGTTGATACCTTGACCTCATGACCAATGCCTAAATGGAGGCATTGTGGTTGGGCATTCACATCTAGTCGCCACATACGGTAATCGAGTAATAACAACATCAAAACAAAACGTCGAACGGTTTTAAACACACATCTGGTAACTAAACGCGTTAACAAAACTTTGAACTCACCAGCGTTGTCTGACACACTTGTTTGCATGCTTGCAGGTTTGTAGGTTTATATTATTGGGACTTGCTATCTGGGATGCTGGAATGGTCATGGGTCGTGATACATGAAATCCCAACACAAGCTAAATGATTTATGTACACATGGTTTACTAAACACTTAACAAATGAGTTTTGCTTCCGCTGTGCACAATGAATGATATGTAACGTTTGTAACCCTTTTTATTAATGAATGAAAGTTTTATTTAAATATAATTATGAGTTTAATGTGATTTGTGGCTTGGATCCTGGTACGTCACACCCCTCGCGGGGGGTTTCTGCATGTGGTATTTTGGGGGTGTGACATTTCTACTTTAGGTTTTGACAAATCTAAAGTCACCTGTTTTCGTTGCAGGGAGAAAGGTCACTTCAAGAGGGAGTGCACTAACCGTGAAGCAAGTGGAGCTCAGAATCCTTTCAACAACAACAATGATTACTATCGGAAAGCCATCTATCACCAAGTTGGTCAACAATCATCTCAACAACATAAACATCAAGCTCAAACTGCACATGGAAGAGATGTGATTGAAGATACTGGAAAAAGAGCTTGTGTGGTTGATCAAAATGAAAAGAAATCATTCAACCGGGATAATTACATATGATCTGATGGAAAAGCTTGTGTGATTGATCAAGATGATGAGAAATTACCTGAGGGTTTTAGCTGGGAAAATTTTACTTGGGATGATTATATTCCAGATCAAGCAACAACCCACACAGCTTTTGTTGCCAAAGTTGAAGATGAAAGTGATGATGATACTGAGTACTACGCTAAACAGATGGCAAAACATTTGAAGATGTTGGAAGAAAGCGATAGTGAGGATGAGAAGGTAAAGAAGCAAAAGAAGAAGGTGAAAACACCGGTGAGCAGTGATGATGAAACAACTCCAGTGATTCGAAAGAAAGTGAAAGTTCCAGAGTTCAAGATTGATGAAGAAGCTGTTGCTAAGAAGAGTCCAATAAATTTGTGAAAATTGTGAAGTCGTAAAGAAACAAAATAGTTCTTTGATTCACAATATGAACAGATTAAAGGAATTTTATGATGTGCTCAACAAAGCGATGAATATGTATAATGACACAAGTGAAGAGCAGGCTACAGCAATGAAAACACTTCAGGGAGCCTTTATGGTCAAACAAAAAGTTGTAAACAACTATATTGAGAAGTGTGCTGAACTCGAATAGAAACTTGAACTTCAACGAATTGAAACTGAAAGAGTTAACCGCTTATTAAAAAGTTACTCATGTTCATCTTATGTCATTGACAGGATTTATCCGATGGCTGAAAGCTTGAAGGCATTTGAAGACAATGAAGTAACTGAAGAAAAGAAAATTTCAGAAGAGAAGGTTGAAGAAAAGACTCTAGTGAAAAAACCAAAAAGAAGAAAGACACTGAAAAGACACCATCTGGTAAGAAACAAGGTGTCAGTTACAACAGATGTGCACCCCCGCTGGAAAACGGATATCTAGCTAGAAATCCAAATGATGAAAGAGTAAAAAAGGCAACAAATTTACAGTGGGAGTCGGAGTCGTCAGTAAACTTGCCAGATAGTATTGATATTGTGTTTACATCATCTGACACTGATCAACAATCTCAATTGATGAAGAACGTCATGGATCATGTGTTAGAAAACGATGAGATAGAGGAGTCAAAGTCGGAGTTCGCGTCAGAGTCAAAGTCTGGGTCAAGCACTACGTGTCAAACAGAAAAACAGGATAAAATAGTTTATGATAGAAAATTTCTGTTATCAAAATCTAATTTGGATAATGGATTGTTTAAAGTTGCCTATACTTTGAATGATTCTGACAAATTATATTCTGATGAGGAATTTCCAATAAGAGGTGTCAAAATTGAATTGATAAACAAGGTTTTCAAACTCACGGAAATTAATATTTCTGAAATAAAAGACTTGTGTCTTAATGAAAAACCTAAAAATTACACCTCAAGAGTACAACAAAGATTAAACAAGAAAAAGAATTACAGTTCTGGTTCAAGTTTTCAAAAGAAATCAAACCATAACGGTAATTTCAAAAAGAAAGGGTTAGCTTTTACTCCAACAGAAAAACTGAAAAATGAAAAATACGTTCGTGATTTTAAATCCAAAATGACATTTGTTTCAGGAACGTCATCTGAGGAAGAAGAAAAGAAAGATTTCTGGAGACAGTCAAACAATGAATTCCTTGCAAAGAAGCAAGATGAATTGAAGAAGATGGCTGAGCAGAAGAGAGACACGAGAACGTGTTTCCGATGCAACACTGTTGGACATATTGCCAAAGATTGTTCTAAGGCAATACAATCAAAACAGGGAGTATTTCGTAAACTCAAAGAGAAAGTGGTTGAGTTCGAACCACCAAATGATAGAACAAAATTGTTTAAAGATTCTACATTTGAAATTGGTGAGAGTTCGAACAAGTTTTACAAGAAGAGAGCTAAATCTGACAACCAGAAATGGGTTGTGAAGAAAGTTGGTGAAAGCTTTAGCGATGATTCTGATAGGTCAAAATCAGAGGAGCTATCTTCTGGCGATGAAACTGATTCCATAAAATTAGTTGAGTCACAAGTTGTTTCAAAATGTGAAGCTGTTTTTAAAGATGAAAAATCAGTTCCGATTGTGAATGATGAGGATTTTCCATCACTTCGGGCTGAGAATTATAAAAAGAAAATTGGTAAAGTTGAAATTTCTAACCAATTTTATAATGATAAACAGGAATTTGATGCTGAGAAGGTCTTTAACCCCAAGGTAAAACATATCTTTGGAAAGATGATTGATCAAAAAGTCAAAGGGGTTAAAGAATTTTATGAGAAGAAGAGGAAAGGTAAGAAACCGAGTGCTGGAGACTCGGTGAAACCCAAGGCTGGTCAGGCTTGGGTGGATATTTTCTTTGACTAAAAACCTGACTTGCCGGAGCTCCTAGGTTGGTAAGCGTGGAGCAGGTATCGGCATCTTTCTTGAAAATTTGGCTACGTTAATGTCAATCATTCAAACGGTAAAAGGTTTGTTTGTGTTTGCTTACTAGTGGTATTTGTTGGTTATAATTACAAATGGTTAGATGAGTTGATGGTGCTTGATTGCATATGGTAAATCAAGGACATTAATTTGTACTTGCATTTTCCTACAAGGGATTGAGAGACAAGATGATGAATCACATCCCCGAACCTAGTATACCTACAAGTGGTAAAATCAATCAAACTTATTTTCCGGAAAAACCATTTGGATTAAAACAAACTTAAATGTTTTGAAATCTAAATGGGAAAATAGTTTGTTGATAGGGGGAGTTCTGTTTGTTTATGCCAAAAGAATGGCGATTTGATGTGATTTGATATCAGTTGTCATGTTTCTGTATAGTTTGTTTTTCTTTCATGTTTCTAGTGGTCAAGAGTTTAGATAGTTTTCAAATTTCTTTAATGTGTTTGCATTTTAGGGGGAGTAGAAAAATTTCATAAAATCCAAAAACATTAGAAAATTTGAAAAATACAAAAACATGATAAAATCTAAAATGAGTTTTGTTGTGAAAAAGAGAAAATGATAGTACATCAGGGGACTATCACAAGATGCTAAAGATATGAAATGTTAAAATGTGATAAATGATTTTACTGCGGAGGTGTCAGTAGGTTTTCGCACATTCAGTAAATTGAAACGAGATATAAACCTAAATTCAAACTTGCTTAATTTGTGGGTAACTATTCTTGGATATATGGGTAACCCCCGAAATCTTGTTTGAAAGGTCCCTCTTTCTGAGATACTAGGTCTTTATACTCAGTGATATCTGGGGTATTATCCCGGGACTTCTGCTGTATGGAAATACTGCCTAGTCCCCGAATAATATTTTTTGCAAAGTGCTTTGAAATATAAGCTCGCCCTCAGCAATTTGATTAAACAATAAAATTGATAATCTTTGCTGTTGTAGCAAAAGATCCTCTAAATGGGACCCACCTAAATTCGAAGCCGTCATCTCTCTGCGTATACGGAAGTATCGACCTGAGCTCTCACGGCCCTCGCACATAACCTCTTTACAGATATCATCTGTGGTATACTCACCTGTAAGACTGAACATTGGGATCTGGATACAGGAGTATATTCGAGTGGAGTGATACACAATTAAGTTTAAGTTTCTAAAAACATTAATATCGTATCTCGAATCGATTGAAATTTGTGTGAAAATTTAAAGTGGACCAATATACTGACAATCTAGGTAAATTGTTTAGAACTGAAAATGTTTAAAGCTTAACGGTCTTAGTGATTTGTCACAAAACTGATATGATCCTCATGCACAAACTCACAAAAATATTGTCTGTAATTAGTTCATTTCTGCATTTTTTTTGTTTTATAAGTGGTGTTAGTTATTATCTTTCAGAAAATACAAAAAGATTTTAGTGTGTTTTAGTATAAATTTTGAAAAAGTCAAAAATATTTTCGACAACTGATATTGAAAAACAGATTTTCAAAATTCTAAATGCTAAACATGATGAACAGATGGTTTGGGAAATTGTGATGTTTTGATAAAATGATATAAATCTCAAGTGGTTCATTAGTATCTGATTGGTTGATTAGTTTGTGATTAATGGTGTTTATTTGCGTAAATGTTTATCATAAAACTTATGTTTGTGGTAGAGTTGTTGTGCAGGAAGAGTTAGAATGTGAGGGGGAGTGATTGTTGATGATGAGGAACTTTAAAGATGTCAACATTCAAGAGAAAGAGATGAAGATAGAGAGAGAGAGAGAGAGAGAGAAGCCCAGAGACTGATCAAGACTGAAGAGGTGCAGAAACGATATTGTCAAAGACTCGATAAGCGACTCGTCAACATCTGAGGGGGAGTTTGTTGGTGCACTACATCTGTCGACTTCATCTTGGATCGAGTCTTAGCTTTAGTGTGTTAGATCAGGGCATGTTATTCAAGAAAACAAGAGTTTGTATATATTTTAGATCATAGGTTCGCTCATAGGGTCTTAATCAGAAAGGTTCGCTTATAGTGACATAGGGAGGTTCGCTTATTTGTCACATGTTAGGTTCGCTTGTGTGATCAATGGAGGTCCGCTTATTCGGTTATGTTCATTGGAGCGGATCTCCATGCCCTATATATAGTGCCATTTGAGCGAACCATAGGGCGAGACCTTGTAACTTGTACCGAAGTGCTGCCGGTTCAAGATTTGATTGTAAACTGTCATTATTCAATACAGAAAGGTGTTTAAAGTGATTTGCAGGCTGTTTCTACGTTGATTACTTGTTTTCCGCACCTGTAATTGACGAAAACTCCTCTGAACGACTAGTTCGGTTCGAAACTCGATCCTACACATTTTTTTAGTGTTTATTTTTTTTGTGTCTAATCCGCATATATATCACCATTCCTCTTGATTTTCTTGACTGTGTATCTCTTAAATGTCAACATATACACGTGTCATTTAGTTTACGAAGATTTTTCAATGCCGAGAACCTCGATCAGAGAGTAAAAAAGGAGTAAGGTTCACAATGGTGTAAAACTAAAAAAAGATTTTAGTGTGTTTTAGTATAAATTTTGATAAAGTCAAAAATATTTTCGACAACTGATATTGAAAAACAGATTTTCAAAATTCTAAATGCTAAACATGATGAACAGATGGTTTGGGAAATTGTGATATTTTGATAAAATGATATAAATCTCAAGTGGTTCATTAGTATCTGATTGGTTGATTAGTTTGTGATTAATGGTGTTTATTTGCGTAAATGTTTATCATAAAACTTATGTTTGTGGTAGAGTTGTTGTGCAGGAAGAGTCAGAATGTGAGGGGGAGTGATTGTCGATGATGAGGAACTTTAAAGATGTCAACATTCAAGAGAAAGAGATGAAGATAGAGAGAGAGAGAGAGAAGCCCAGAGACTGATCAAGACTGAAGAGGTGCAGAAACGATATTGTCAAAGACTCGATAAGCGACTCGTCAACATCTGAGGGGGAGTTTGTTGGTGCACTACATCTGTCGACTTCATCTTGGATCGAGTCTTAGCTTTAGTGTGTTAGATCAGGGCATGTTAGTCAAGAAAACAAGAGTTTGTATATATTTTAGATCATAGGTTCGCTCATAGGGTCTTAATCAGAAAGGTTCGCTTATAGTGACATAGGGAGGTTCGCTTATTTGTCACATGTTAGGTTCGCTTTTGTGATCAATGGAGGTCCGCTTATTCGGTCATGTTCATTGGAGCGGATCTCCATGCCCTATATATAGTGCCATTTGAGCGAACCATAGGGCGAGACCTTGTAACTTGTACCGAAGTGCTGCCGGTTCAAGATTTGATTGTAAACTGTCATTATTCAATACAGAAAGGTGTTTAAAGTGATTTGCAGGCTGTTTCTACGTTGATTACTTGTTTTCCGCACCTGTAATTGACGAAAACTCCTCTGAACGACTAGTTCGGTTCGAAACTCGATCCTACACATTTTTTTAGTGTTTATTTTTTTGTGTCTAATCCGCATATATATCACCATTGCTCTTGATTTTCTTGACTGTATATCTCTTAAATGTCAACATATACACGTGTCATTTAGTTTACGAAGATTTTTCAATGCCGAGAACCTCAATCAGAGAGTAAAAAAAGCGTAAGGTTTACAATGGTGTAAAACTAAAATGGGATATACCGGGCTTGGATTCGAGTTACAGGAACAAGAGCCAAACCAACCACCCACGAATGGAATTGTCGAGCGAAAACACTTGACAACCTCCTAGAAGCAGCTTTGCTTGCCACCAGACCCTTCTCCATCAATCAGGAATATGATGCCGTCACTAAACATATTCCTTAAATTGTAGCCATTTATTAAGTGTTTATTTTTTTGTGTCTAATCCGCACATATATCACCATTGCTCTTGATTTTCGTGACTGTATATCTCTTAAATGTCAACACATACACGTGTGATTTAGTTTACGAATATTTTTCAATGCCGAGAACCTCGATCAGAGAGTAAAAAAGGCGTAAGGTTCACAATGGTGTAAAACTAAAATGGCATATACCGAGCTAGGATTCGAGTTACAGGAACAAGGGCCAAACCAACCACCCTAGAATGAAATCGTCGAGCGAAAACACCTAACAACCTCCTGGAAACAGCTTTTCTTGCCACCAGACCTTTCCCCATCAAATAGATATCTGATGCCGTCACTAAACACATTCCTTAAATTGTAGCCATTTTTAGTGTTTATTTTTTTGTGTCTAATCCACATATATATCACCATTGCTCTTGATTTTCTTGACTGTATATATCTTAAATGTCAACATATACACGTGTGATTTAGTTTACGAAGATTTTTCAATGCTGAGAAACTCGATCAGAGAGTAAAGAACACGAGAGGGTCACAATGGTGTAAAACTAAAATGGGATATACTGGGCTAGGATTCTAGTTTTAGGCACAAGGGCCAAAACAACCACCCAAGAATGGAATTGTCGAGCGAAAACACTTGACAACCTCCTGGAGGTAGCTTTTCTGGCCACCAGACCTTTCTCCATCAACTATTAATCTGATGCCGTCACTAAACACATTCCTTAACTTGTAGCCATTTTTTGAGTGTTTATTTTTTGGTTTCTAATTCGCATAATTATCACCATTGCTCTTGATTTTCTTGACTGTATATCTCTTAATGTCAACATATACACGTGTGATTAAGTTTACGAAGATATTTCAATGCCGAGAACCTCGATCAGAGATTAAAAATGCGTAAGGTTCATAATGGTGTAAAACTAAAATGGGATATACCGGGCTAAGATTTGACTTACAGGAACAAGGGACAAAACTAGCCACCCAAGAATGGAATCATCGAGCGAAAACACTTAAGAACCTCCTGGAAGCAGCTTTTCTTGCCACCAGACTTTTCTCCATCAACTAGGAATCTGATGCCGCCACTAAACAAATTCCTTAAATTGTAGCCATTTTTTGAGTGTTTGTTTTTTAGTGTCTAATCCGCATATATATCACCATTGCTCTTGATTTTCGTGACTGTATATCTCTTAAATGTCAACACATAGACGTGTGATTTAGTTTACGAATATTTTTCAATGCCGAGAACCTCGATCAGAGAGTAAAAAAGGCATAAGGTTCATAATGGTGTAAAACTAAAATGGGATATACCGAGTTAGGATTCGAGTTACAGGAACAAGGGCCAAACCAACCACCCTAGAATGAAATCGTCGAGCGAAAACACTTAACAACCTCCTGGAAGCAGCTTTTCTTGCCACCAGACCTTTCCCCATCAATTAGATATCTGATGCCGTCACTAAACACATTTCTTAAATTGTAGCCATTTTTTAGTGTTTATTTTTTGGTGTCTAATCCGCATATATATCACCATTGCTCTTGATTTTCTTGACTGTATATATCTTAATTGTCAACATATACACGTGTGATTTAGTTTACGAAGATTTTTCAATGCTGAGAAACTCGATCAGAGAGTAAAGAACACGAGAGGGTCACAATGGTGTAAAACTAAAATGGGATATACTGGGCTAGGATTCTAGTTTTAGGCACAAGGGCCAAAACAACCACCCAAGAATGAAATTGTCGAGCGAAAACACTTGACATCCTCCAGGAGGTAGCTTTTCTGGCCACCAGACCTTTCTCCATCAACTATTAATCTGATGCCGTCACTAAACACATTCCTTAACTTGTAGCCATTTTTTGAGTGTTTATTTTTTGGTTTCTAATCCGAATATATATCACCATTGCTCTTGATTTTCTTGACTGTATATCTCTTAAATGTCAACATATACACGTGTGATTAAGTTTACGAAGATATTTCAATGCCGAGAACCTCGATCAGAGATTAAAAAGGCGTAAGGTTCACAATGGTGTAAAACTAAAATGGGATATACCGGGCTAAGATTTGAGTAACAGGAACAAGGGCCAAAACCAGCCACCCAAGAATGGAATCATCGAGCGAAAACACTTGACAACCTCCTGGAAGCAGCTTTTCTTGCCACCAGACTTTTCTCCATCAATTAGGAATCTGATGCCGCCACTAAACAAATTCCTTAAATTGTAGCCATTTTTTGAGTGTTTATTTTTTAGTGTCTAATCCGCATATATATCACCATTGCTCTTGATTTTCTTGACTGTATCTCTCTTAAATGTCAACATATACACGTGTGATTTAGTTTATGAAGATTTTTCAAAGTCAAGAACCTCGATCCGAGAGCAATAACGGCGTAATTTTCACAATGGTGTAAAACTAAAATGGGATATACCGGGCTAGGATCCGAGTTAAAGGAACAAGGACCAAACCAACCACCTAAGAATGGAATCGTCGAGCGAAAACACTTGACAACCTCCTGGAAGCAGCTTTTCTTGCCACCAGACCTTTCTCCATCAATTAGGAATCTGGTGCCGTCATTAAACACATTCCTTAAATTGTTGCCATTTTTTTAGTGTTTAGTTTTTGGTGTCTAATCCGCATATATATCACAATTGCTCTTGATTTTCTTGACTGCATATCTCTTAAATGTCAACATACACACGTCTGATTTAGTTTGCGAAGATTTTTCAATGCCGAGAACCTCGATCAGAGAGTAAAAAAGGCGTATGGTTTACAATGGTGTAAAACTAAAATGGGATATACCGGGCTAGGATTCGAGTTACAGGAACAAGAATCAAACCAACAACCCAAGAATGGAATCGTCGAGCGAAAACACTTCACAACCTCCTGGAAGCAGCTTTTCTTGCCACTAGACCTTTCTCCATCAATTAGGAATCTGATGCCGTCACTAAACACATTCCTTAAATTGTAGCCATTTTTTGAGTGTTTATTTTTTTATGTCTAATCCGCATATATATCACCATTGCTCTTGATTTTCGTGACTGTATATCTCTTAAATGTCAACACAAACACGTGAGATTTAGTTTACGAATATTTTTCAATGCCGAGAACCTCGATCAGAGAGTAAAAAAGGAGTAAGGTTCACAATGGTGTAAAACTAAAATGGGATATACCGAGCTAGGATTCGAGTTACAGGAACAAGGGCCAAACCAACCACTCTAGAATGGAATTGTCGAGCAACAACACTTAACCTCCTGGAAGTAGCTTTTCTTGCCACCAGACCTTTCCCCATCAATTAGAAATCTGATGCCGTCACTAAACAGATTCCTTAAATTGTAGGCATTTTTAGTGTTTATTTTTTGGTGTCTAATCCGCATATATATCGCCATTGCTCTTGATTTTCTTGACTGTATATCTCTTAAATGTCAACATATACATGTGTGATTTAGTTTACGAAGATTTTTCAATGCTGAGAAACTCGATCAGAGAGTAAAAAAGGCGTGAGGGTCACAATGGTGGAAAACTAAAATGGGATATACCGGGCTAGGATTCTAGTTTCAGGCACAAGGGCCAAACCAACCACCCAAGGATGGAATCGTCGAGCGAAAACACTTGACAACCTCCTGGAGGCAGCTTTTCTGGCCACCAGACCTTTCTCCATCAACTATTAATCTGATGCCGTCACTAAACACATTCCTTAACTTGTAGCCATTTTTTGAGTTTTTATTTTTTGGTTTCTAATCCGCATATATATCACCATTGCTCTTGATTTTCTTGACTGCATATCTCTTAAATGTCAACATATACACGTGTGATTTAGTTTACGAAGATATTTCTATGCCGAGAACCTCGATCAGAGATTAAAAAAGGCGTAAGGTTCACAATGGTGTAAAACTAAAATGGGATATACCGGGCTAGGATTCGAGTTATAGGAACATGGGCCAAACCAACCCCCCAAGAATGGAATCGTCGAGCGAAAACACTTGACAACCTCCTGGAAGTAGCTTTTCTTGCCACTAGACATTTCTCCATCAATTAGCAATCTGATGCCGTCAGTAAACACATGCCTTAAATTGTAGCCATTTTTTTAGTGTTTATTTTTTTGTGTCTAATCCGCATATATATCACCATTGCTCTTGATTTTCTTAACTGTATATCTCTTAAATGCCAACATATACACGTGTCATTTAGTTTACGAAGATTTTTCAATGCCGAGAACCTCAATCAGAGAGTAAAAAAGGCGTAAGGTTTACAATGGTGTGAAACTAAAATGGGATATACCAGGCTAGGATTCGAGTTACAGGAACAAGGGCCAAACCAACTGTGACACCCGGCTTTTCAGGTCGTACCGTACAATTGTAACACATGTTGTGAATAGATAAAAGGCTGTATTTGACTGATTATGATGTTTATATGTGGAAATTAATGAGTTGGTAAGTTTAAACTTTGGTAAAAATTATGTTGGCAACGATAAAATTAATGTTTATCGCGTAACGGTTAAAATGCGAAACGAACGTCGGTGACCACCCGTCAGTGTTAAAATCCCAAAAATAGTCTGTTATGATTAGAATAATAATTTTAATCTTACTCGTGAGTAAAAATAAATTAAGACGCTAAGAAACTCTATTTTTCGAGTTTAAGCACGCACCGCGCGATGCATTATCATATACCGACAAAATACTGTCAACACAACCTGTCAAGGCAACTGATAATCATTTTAGTAATAATTTGATGAGTTTATTACTATAGAATGATAAAAATAAATAAAAATGCTTAAATTCCTATTTTTGCGATTTTAAGCGCGTACCGCGCAGCACAACGCGCATACTGCCAAATACCAACAACTTAGCCAGTCCAGGCAAATAAAATATTTTTCAGTAATATTTTGGTGAGTTTATTTTTATAGACTGTTAAAAATAAATTAAAACGCGTTAAAGCGGGTTAAAACGCTAGATAAAATACCCGGCCAATAAAATACCAGTTTTTGGCCAAACAACTCATATATAGATATATATGTATATATGCATGTGGGCGTGTGTATGGTGAGACGTGGCAGCCCTATGTCACATTCTCTCTCCTTTTTCATTCATGCATTGGCCAAATTGGGAGGTGGAAGATGATTATGCTTTGGTGCAAATATTTATGTCTTACAAATCCCAGAAAAGTGTCTAAAACAAATCGAACTCTCTCTCTATCTCTCTCTCATGCAAATAAGCCGAATACCCCTCTAACTCAACATTTTCGAAAATTCTTAACTTGTTCATGGAGATTCAAGCTCATTCAAAGGTGATTTCAAGGCCATTTGAAGGTTTGAAGGTGATTCCAAGGAGTTTCAAGCAAGAACCAAGCTTCATATCATCTTTTTAATCAAAACCCACTTGAATCTTGAGGGTATAAAACTATTCTTTTTAAAAGTGTTCTTGATTCTTAGTGTTGAAAATAATAGTGAAAGGTTTCTCTTGAATCTTAAAATATTTCACAAACTTGAAGGTAACAATAAATGGGTTTTCAAAGAGAATAAAAATGAGTGTGTATATACATGTATGTATGGCCGAAAATTATATGAGTGTGTGTATTTAGTTGTGTTTTGATTTGATTGAGTGATTCTTGAATAATATGATTCTTGAATGATAGATTACATGCATGAAAAAAAAATGTCATAAAATAAGGATCTAAAAGTGTTTCATGATTTAAAAGGGGATTTGATGAGAAAGTGAACTTTTGAAGGTTTATGTGGGTGTAAACATTTCGTGTATATGTATGTATATGTGTTCTTGAGCATGATTAGAACATAAAAGATGATGCTGATGTTGTATGAGTGCATTAGATGCATTTACTTGAACATGCATGATGATTTGTGGTCATGAAATGATGATTTAGATATGATTTGATAAAAACCAATTTTGATCATAATATAAACACTAAAATATAATTATTTTGAAGTGTGTAGTGATATAAAACATTGTCATAAAGTTTACTAGTCTTGCATATTGTACTTGGTGCATTAGGAGTTGTAAAATACGTGAAATCGCATGATTTATGTGACTTACACAAAAACTACACTAATCTGATTATGATCACTATTTTAATCAGTAAGTAACATGTATTGTGTTAAAATATCAAGTCATTTCGAGTTGGGATGGTTATAGAAACGCTTAACGCAAAACTATGCGCTAAAACGGTCAAAAATCTGCTTTTCGAGTGATTTTTATAAAACTGATTTAGATCAGTAAGTTAACTGATATTTTTAGTCTAAAAATAAGTATTTTAACTAATTTTAAGTTTACTTGGTTTTTTGGTTGGTCATACGTGACTTCCGACGCCCGAAACCGTTACCGAATCGCTAAAATACGCATTTTTCAGTGTACACTAATATAGGTAAAATTTTGGGTGAACCTTATGTGTTAAAATGTGTTATGTGATTTAAACATGAGAATGTGAAAATACGTTAAGTATTTAACATGATATTAGAAATCTAGCTTACGCATGTATGCTTGTACGTTTTGTGCGGTAGAAACGGTAAAAATTGCGTTAAACGTGAAACTTGTTTATCGAGCATGAAATTTGATACATATAAGATATTTTATGTATATCTACTTTAAAAATGACAACATAGATAAGTTAACAAGATTTCGCGTGTTTCAGTGATAAATTATGTGAATGTTTATGTATATATATTACGATGCGCAAATCGTAGATACATTGCGTATAAACAGGATTGTTAACGGATTTACATGATAACGATCACCAATAAAATCGTTCAAGTCGCAAAATCTTAGAAATATATATATATATATATATATATATATATATATATATATATATATATATATATATGGACTCATATATATATTAACTTGCCAACATAATAAAAAATAATAACTTTTCGAGAAAATCTCAAAGTTATGTGAAAATTCTAAGAAACAGAGAAACTTAGGATTTTTGTGATATATATATATATATATATATATATATATATATATATATATATATATATATATATATATATATATATATATATATATATATATATATATTGATTTAAAACTCGTTCCT
The DNA here is from genome assembly GCF_002127325.2 of Helianthus annuus. NCBI lineage: Eukaryota > Viridiplantae > Streptophyta > Magnoliopsida > Asterales > Asteraceae > Helianthus > Helianthus annuus. The sequence continues at coordinate 148,870,771 of NC_035444.2, read as the reverse complement.
ACATATAATAGGACGTGTAGAAATCAAACTGTGGGATTGCGCTATTTAAAATACGCACCCAAAGGTGAGTGTCACTAAACCCCTCTTTTTACTACTTTGTATATATTTTGGGGGTAGAACACGTCACTAAACGGGTTTAATAATGTTTTTGAAATAAAACATACCTTTTAATATAAAATATATATTTTCTTTGAAAATATATGAAATTTGATAAGTCATATGTTTCGAAGTAAAAAACGTTTTTGATGAATGAATGTTGGAAATTGGGATGGTACGGTATTTCCTAGGCGAAACATGACTGTACAGTTGGGACGGATGCCGGCATGGGCCTCAAATGATGGAGATTCAGGAGATTCGTACAATTACGTGTATTAGATTGTCATATTAGTAGGATATATATATTGTACGTGAGGTAGACATCATATTGTTCTTCAAGAGGACCCTGCGCCCATGATGTCGTTTAATCATTTAAGTATTGCACACGATGAATTGTTGGTAGATCTATCGGGTTGACAACCCCGTCGTGACCGGTCACCCCGTGTCAAGTCAAACGACGAATTGATATTTTGTTTATTGTCTAGCTTTGATTATCCTTGCATGGTTAATATATAGTTCATATCATCTAGATAACATACGAGTCTGAAAATTGACGCAATAACTTAATATACAAAACCTGGGCAATAGCACTGTTGTCGGATTGATGGACCGACGGAAGTCTCATGGATTTTGTTAAGTAAGTAAAATGGACTTTCTAAAATTATATGGGTGTTTTCAAATAAACACCTAATCAGAAAGTTTTCCTTTGGAATAATTTGTTTGTAAGTGAATATGTGAACTCACCTTCCTTGTGTTGACACTTGATTTTTAACGTGTTCTACAGGTACTTGAGTTCGGCTTCGGGAATTATGGTGTATCTTGTGGTTGTGGATGCATGTTCTGTTACTTAAAATGTTGGACTGACTTTTAAACTTTCTGTGACTAAATGTAATACGTTCCGTGAGGATCAAAGACACCTTTATCATGTCATGGTTCTGTCGTGTTTTGGAACATTAAGCTTAAAATCTATGTTTTAAATAAATAACATTGTCCAACAATATAATGCATCAAACATCAAGATAGAAATAGGCACCAGCTTCCGTCACCACTACGTTTTATATTCCGCTGAGACGTTTTTGGGGTGTGACACCAACCACCCAAGTATGGAATCGTCGAGCGAAAACACTTAACAACCTACTGGAAGTAGCTTTTCTTGCCACCAGACCTTTCTCCATCAATTAGAAATAGGATGCCCTCAGTAAAAACACATTCCTTAAATTGTAGGCATTTTTTGAGTGTTTATTTTTTGGTGTCTAATCCTCATATATATCACTATTGCTCTTGATTTTCTTGGCTGTATATATGTTAAATGTCAACATATAAACGTATAATTTAGTTTACAAAGATTTTTCAATGCCGAGAACCTCGATCAGAGAGTAAAAACGGCGTAAGGTTCACAATGGTGTAAAACTAAAATGGGATATACCGGGCTAGGATTCAAGTTACAGGAACAAGGGCCAAACCAACCACCCAAAAATGGAATCATCGAGCGAAAACACTTGACAACCTCCTGGAAGTAGCTTTTCTTGCCACCAGACCTTTCTCCATCAATCAGGAATCTGATGCCCTCAGTAAAAACACAATCCTTAAATTGTAGCCATTTTTTGAGTGTTTATTTTTTGGTGTCTAATGTACGTATATATCACCATTGCTCTTGATTTTCTTGGCTGTATATCTCTAAAATGTCAACATATACATGTGTGATTCAGTTTACGAAGATTTTTCAATGCCGAGAACCTCGATTAGAGAGTAAGAAAGGCGTAAGGTTCACAATGGTGTAAAACTAAAATGGGATATACCGCGCTAGGATTCGAGTTACAGGAACAATGGCCAAACCAACCACCCAAGAATGGAATCGTCCAGCGAAAACACTTGAAAACCTCCTGGAAGCAGCTTTTCTTGCCACCAGACCTTTCTCCATCAATTAGGAATCTGATGCCGTCACTAAACCCATTCCTTAAATTGTAGCTATTTTTTGAGTGTTTATTTTTTGGTGTCTAATCTGCATATATATATCACCATTGCTCTTTATTTTCTTGACTTTATATCTCTTAAATGTCAACATATACACGTGTGATTTAGTTTACGAAGATTTTTCAATGCCGAGAACCTCGATCAGAGAGTAAAAAAGGCGTAAGGTTCACAATGGTGTAAAACTAAAATGGGATATACCGGGCTAGGATTCGAGTTACAGGAACAAGGGCCAAACCAACCACCCAAGAATGGAATCGTCGAGTGAAAACACTTGACAACCTCCTGGAAGCAGCCTTTCCTGCCACCAGACCTTTCTCCGTCAATTAGGAATCTAATGCCGTCACTAAACACGTTCCTTAAATTGTAGCCATTTTTAGTGTTTATTTTTTGGTGCCTAATCCGCATATATATCACCATTGCTCTTGATTTTCGTGACCGTATATCTCTTAAATGTCAACATATACACGTGTGATTTAGTCTACGAAGATTTTTCAATGCCGAGAACCTCGATCAAAGAGTAAAAAAGGCGTAAGGTTCACAATGGTGTAAAACTAAAATGGGATATACCGGGATAGGATTCGAGTTACATGAACATGGGCCAAACCAACGACCCAAGAATGGAATCGTCGAGCGAAAACACTTCACAATCTCCTGGAAGCAGCTTTTCTTGCCACCAGACCGTTCTCCATCAATTAGGAATCTGATGTCGTCACTAAACACATTCCTTAAATTGTAGCCGTTTTTTGAGTGTTTAGTTTTTGGTGTCTAATCCGCATATATATATCACCATTGCTCTTGATTTTCTTGACTATATATCTCTTTAGTGTCAACATATACACGTGTGATTTAGTTTACGTAGATTTTTCAATGCTGAGAACCACGATTAGAGAGTAAAAAAGGTGTATGGTTCACAATGGTGTAAAACTAAAATGGGATATAGCACGCTAGGATTCGGGTTACAGGAACAAGGGCCAAACAACCACCCAAGAATGGAATCGTCGTGCGAAAACACTTGACAACCTCCTGGAAGCAGCCTTTCCTGCCACCAGACCTTTCTCCATCAATTAGAAATATAATGCCGTCACTAAACACGTTCCTTAAATTGTAGCCATTTTTAGTGTTTATTTTTTGGTGTCTAATCCGCATATATATCACCATTGCTATTTATTTTCTTGACTGTATATGTCTTAAATGTCAACAAATACATGTGTGATTTAGTTTACGAAGATTTTTCAATGCCGAGAACCTCGATCAGGGAGTAAGAATGGCGTAAGGTTCACAATGGTGTAAGACTAAAATGGGATATACCGGGCTAGGATTCGAGTTACAGGAACAAGGGCCAAACCAACCACCCAAGAATGGAATCGACGAGCGAAAACACTTGACAACCTCCCGGAAGCAACTTTTCTTGCCACCAGACCTTTCTCCGTCAATTAGAATCTGATGCCGTGACTAAACACATTCCTTAAACTGTAGCCATTTTTTGAGTTTTTATGTTTTGGTGTCTAATTCGCATATATATCACCATTGCTCTTGATTTTGTTGACTGTATATATCTTAAATGTCAATATATACACATATGACATAGTTTACAAAGATTTTCAATGCTGAGAACCTCGATCAAAGAGCAAAAAAGGCGTGAGGTTCACAATGGTTCAAAACTAAAATGGGATATACCAGGCTAGGATTCGAGTTACAGGAACAAGGGCCAAACCAACCACCAAAGAATGGAATCGTCGAGCGAATACACTTGAGAACCTCCTGGAAGCAGCTTTTCTTGCTACCAGACCTTTCTCCATCAATTAGGAATCTGATGCCGTCACTAAACACATTCCTTAAATTGTAGCCATTTTTTTAGTGTTTACTTTTTGGTGTCTAATCCGCATATATATCACATTGCTATTGATGTTCTTGACGGTATATCTCTTAAATGTCAACGTATACACGTGTGATTTAGTTTACGAATATTTTTCAATGCCGAGAACCTCGATCAGAGAGTTAAAAAGGCGTGAGGTTCACAATGGTGTAAAACTAAAATGGGATATATCGGGCTAGGATTCGAGTTACAGGAACAAAGGCCAAACCAACCACCCAAGAATGGAATCGTCAAGCGAAAACACTTTACAACCTCCTGGAAGTAGCTTTTCTTGCCACCAGACCTTTCTCCATCAATTAGGAATCTGATGCCGTCTCTAAACACATTCCTTAAATTGTAGCCATTTTTTGAGTGTTTATTTTTTGGTGTCTAATCTGCATATATATCACCATTGCTCTTGATTTTCTTGACTGTATATCTCTTAACTGTTAACATATACACGTGTGATTTAGTTTATGAAGATTTTTGAATGCTGAGAACCTCGATCAGAGAGTAAAAAAGGCGTAAGGTTCACAATGGTGTAAAACAAAAATGGGATATACCGGGCTAGGATTTGAGTTACAGGAACAAGGGCCAAACCAACCACCCAAGAATGGAATCTTCCAGCGAAAACACTTGAAAACCTCCTGGAAGTAGCTTTTCTTGCCACCAGGCCTTTCTCCATCAATTAGGAATTTGATGCCCTCAGTAAAAACACATTTCTTAAATTGTAGCCGTTTTTTTAATGTTTATTTTTTGGTGTATAATCCACATATATACCACCATTGCTCTTGATTTTCTTGACTGTATATCTCTTAAATGTCAACATATACACGTATGATTTAGTTTACGAAGATTTTTCAATACCGAGAACCTCGATCAGAGAGTAAAAAAGGCGTAAGGTTCACAATAATGTAAAACTAAAATGGGATGTACCGGGCTAGGATTCGAGTTACAAGAACAAGGGCCAAACCAACCACCCAAGAATAGAATCGTCGAGCGAAAACACTTGACAACCTCCTGGAAGTAGCTTTTCTTGCCACCAATCCTTTCTCCATCAATTAGAAATTTGATTCCCTCAGTAAAAACACATTCCTTAAATTGTAGCCATTTTTTGAGTGTTTATTTTTTGGTGTCAAATCCACATATATATCACCATTGCTCTTGATTTTCTTGATTGTATATCTCTTAAATGTCAACATATACATGTGCGATTTAGTTTACGAAGATTTTTCAATGCCGAGAACCTTGATCAGAGAGTAATAAAGGCGTAAGGTTCACAATGGTGTAAAACTAAAATGGGATATACCGGGCTAGGATTCGAGTTACAGGAACAAGGGGGCCAAACCAACCACCCAAAAATGGAATCGTCGAGCGAAAACACTTGACAACCTCCTGGAAGTAGCTTTTCTTGCTACCAGGCCTTTCTCCATCAATTAGGAATTGGATGCCCTAAGTAAAAACACATTCCTTAAATTGTAGCCATTTTTTGAGTGATTATTTTTTGGTGTCTAATCCGCATATATATCACCGTTGCTCTTAATTTTCTTGACTGTATATCTCTTAAATGTCAACATATACACGTGTGATTTAGTTTACAAAGATTTTTCAATACCGAGAACGTTGATCAGAGAGTAAAAAAGGCGTAAGGTTCACAACAATGTAAAACTAAAATGGGATGTACCGGGCTAGGATTCGAGTTATAAGAACAAGGGCCAAACCAACCACCCAAGAATGGAATCGTCGAGCGAAAACACTTGACAACCTCCTGGAAGTAGCTTTTCTTGCCACCAATCCTTTCTCCATCAATTAGAAATATTATTCCCTCAGTAAAAACACATTCCTTAAATTGTAGCCATTTTTTGAGTGTTTATTTTTTGGTGTCTAATCCGCATATATATCACCATTGCTCTTGATTTTCTTGACTGTATATCTCTTAAATGTCAACATATACACGTGTGATTTAGTTTACGAAGATTTTTCAATGCCGAGAACCTTGATCAGAGAGTAAAAAAGGCGTGAGGTTCACAATGGTGCAAAACTAAAATGGGATATAGCAGGCAAGGATTCGAGTTACAGGAACAAGGGCCAAACCAACCACCCAAGAATGGAATCGTCGAGCAAAAACACTTGACAATCTCTTAGAAGCAGCTTTTCTTGCTACCAGACCTTTCTCCATCAATTAGGAATCTGATTCCGTCACTAAACACATTCCTTAAATTGTATCCATTTTTTAGTGTTTACTTTTTGGTGTCTAATCCGCATATATATCACCTTTGCTATCGATTTTCTTGACGGTATATCTCTTAAATGTCAACATATACATGTGTGATTTAGTTTATGAATATGTTTCAATGCCGAGAACCTGGATCAGAGAGTTAAAAAGGTGTGAGGTTCACAATGGTGTAAAACATAAATGGGATATATCGGGCTATGATTCGAGTTACAGGAACAAGGGCCAAACCAACCACCCAAGAATGGAATCGACGAGCGAAAACACTTGACAACCTCCTGGAAGTAGCTTTTCTTGCCACCAGACCTTTTCCATCAATTAGGAATCTGATGCCGTTACTAAACACATTCTTTAAATTGTAACCATTTTTTGAGTGTTTATTTTTTGGTGTCTAATCCGCATATATATCAGCATTGCTTTTGATTTTCTTGACTATATATCTCTTAAATGTCAACATATACACGTGTGATTTAGTTTACGAAGATTATTCAATTCCAAGAACCTCGATGAGAGAGTAAAAAAGGCGTAAGGTTCACAATGGTGTAAAACTAAAATGGGATATACCGGGCTTGGATTCGAGTTACAGGAACAAGGGCCAAACCAACCACCCAAGAATAGAATCGTTGAGCGAAAAAACTTGACAACCTCCTGGAAGCAGCTTTTCTTGCCACCAAACCTTTCTCCATCAATTAGGAATCTGATGCCGTCACTAAACACATTACTTAAATTGTAGCCATTTTTTGATTGTTTATTTTTTGGTGTCTAATCCCCATATATATCACCATTGCTCTTGATTTTCGTGACTGTATATCTCTTAAATGTCAACATATACACGTGTGATTTAGTTTACGAAGATTTTAAAAGGCTGAGAACCTCGATCAGAGAGTAAAAAAGGCGTAAGGTTCACAATGGTGTAAAACTAAAACGGGATTTACCGGGCTAGGATTCGAGTTACAAGGACAAGGGCCAAACCAACCACCCAAGAATGGAATCATCAAGCGAAAACACTTGACAACCTCCTGAAGCAGCATTCCTTGCCACCAGAGCTTTCTCCATCAATTAGGAATCTGATCCCGTCACTATACACATTCCTTAAATTGTAGCAATTTTTTGAGTGGTTATTTTTTGGTGTCTAATCCGCATATATATCACTGTTATGGTAAAAAATTACCGAAGCAATTTAGTGATCAAATTAGTTAAGTGAGGTAGTGTGCTAGAAATGTGTGTTGAAAATATGCTAGGTAAGTTATTTGCAAAAACATTTTCAGGATACGGTTCAGGATATAAGCTGTATCTATGATCAAACAATGAACAAAAATGTAAAGGGTGACACAGGATATACGAGGAAAGCCCTTGATCAATCTAGATCGGCGACATAAAACCTCGGGAGCTGACAATCGCAGCTGCCTTGTTCTTCTATTACTTCAAATATCAGGATATTGTGCAGGATATGATGCGGATCAACAAGGTGTTACAATGTAATTTGAGTACAAGTGTTTGCGTGTGGTGATTGCTAGTAGCTAGAGAGCAAAGTGTGCGAAAGAGTGTATGTGACTTAATCTGATCCGATCAATCTATTTATAGTAAAAAGAAAGCAACTAATTATCCTACTATTCCGGGATTCGGAGAATATTCCACATATGAACGTTGTAGTTCACATCTTCCGGCTTCAACATCTTTATCTAACTGGTTTGCCCGAGTCTCGAGGAGAAGAAGTCCACTTGAACGTTGGGGACTTATACCCTTCAATCTGCACGTGGTTAAATCAGTTATTACCAGGATATCGTATCAGGATGTTACCAATATCCTGATCTGGTATCCTGATCTCAAATAAACAATCAAAAGCTGAATATTAGTCAGGATATATATGTTCAGAAAATGGCCCATAACAACTGTCCCCAAAATATATCTGTTGGTATACCAATCCAACGGATATATTTTAAAACTTATCTCCAAGATCGAGGTTATTAAATCGAAACGACGTTTGATGTGACTTGGTGCAATTTCCAACGCGTTTTCTACTCAATTGCTATCCAATTAGCCCCTATATCATCTCTATTCCTTGTTGATAAACTACCATCTTCTCCGGAATTTTCAGGTACTTCTCTCTTTTCTCCTTAGCTTTTTCCCATTCAACTCTCCAGATGGCCACTAGAACTCGCTCTCATTTCGGCGAGTCCACCTCGTCATTCGTTGATCAGAATATGCTCAAACATCCCGAGAAAGAGGTGTGCTCCTTCGATAATGCTGACATCGCTGCATTAAGAACCTCCGGCGCTTTCCCTGACACGGCGGTTATTCTCCCATTCGACCAGAGCATTCGTTCCGACGTCTCTTCCGAAGAATTGGTCTGTTTCTCGTCATACCCGTTTTCTCTTGGCCTTCGATACCCATTTCCGGAGTTTATCATGGAGTTTTTCCGGGTCACCGGCCTTTGTTTTGCTCAGACAATGCCCATGGTCTGGAGAGTACTCATCATGCTCAACCAGATCAAAACCCTTCATGTCCCTGACCTTTGTATTGAAGACCTTCCAATTGCTTACCCTCTCTGATCCCATGGCAAAAGTCGTTTCCTACATTTCTCCACTTCGAGTAACCCCCTCATCCTAAAAGCATCAAAAAACGAGGATGGGTGGCAGCGAAAGTTTTTCTTTGTTAGAGGGGATTCCATTCCTGAGGGCAAAAGCCTTCCGGTAAAATGGTTGACCTCCGGTAGGGTTTAGGGTTTTTAGATATCCCTAAACATATCCTGATAATATAGCTCGTACTAATATCCTGATTGTGATTTATGCAGCAAACTTCAAAGAGTTGGCCTATCCAACTGAAGAATCCTAAGAACGAATTAACAAGATCTACCAACTGCCCGATTGTGACAGATCCTTTACACAGCATCTTCCAAGTTCAAGCCAATACTCGTCATCAGACATGTCTGGTAAGAATTATATAATTTTTGTATAGTTATAAAATATAAAATTAGAATAGTGACTTAGGTTTCTTCCCTGTTTAGCAGCACCAGCCAAAATTCCAGAGGTTTTTGATCTTGATGAACTGGACAGTTACCCCATCCCTGTTCAGGTGAAAAAAGAGTCTAGCAAGTCTGCCTCCACCTCTAAGACAGCACCCAGCCCTAAGCCGGCAGTTATCCCGAAGCCTTCCCCTGCTACCAAGACACGTGCTTCAAGCTCCCGCAAGAGAAAAGAGACTGACTCTCCAGCCTCACCCGAGACCTTCCCCTTTGAAAACCATGGGTTTGTTGAATCTAGCAGTTATATGACCGACTTTCTTAACCAGGTAAAGATTCTCACCTGATATCCTGCATACATATTGTTTTGGTCAAAAATCACACAAGGATAATGTAACCAAACTTTATGTAAACGGGGTATGATGCTTGGTTAATTATAAAAGTAAAGGATCACTTTTATGAGAAATATGCAAAGACACAATGATTTATACGAGGAAAAAGCCCTTGATCAATGTATGATCTCCGGCATAAAAAACCTCGGGTGATGGCAACTACCGATCACCAACATCAATATAAGAAAAATATAGTTACAACTTCGGATGATAATGAGCTGAGTACAAGGATCACTATAGTTTCGAGTGTCTAAGCGTGTGAGAATTGTGTTGTGTGTTCTTCCGAATGAGGAAGAGTGTTATATATACAAGTGTAGGTGACCTATTTTAGGTAAAAAGACTAATAATCAGCTCATTACCCCTTTAGAAATAAAAGTAAATCTAGCCTAAATTATCGCCCTTAAATCATGCCAAGTTTCCATATCCTTCACAACGTCCATCTCCGATTAAGCACATGCCATAGTTGTGAAGACGTGTCCTTTAATTGTGATGCTAAGAGCGGATCCTGCTAGTCATTCCTGCAAAACAACATTAAATTCAACGAAAGCAACTGTTAGCATGAGGATCCTATGATGGTCCGTGATCCTGATCCTGGAAGTCTGCTGAGGATCACTATCTGCCAAAGAAACATGGATCACTGGTTAGGATCACATGTGAGGATCATGTATTGTAAAAAATCCAGCCCTAACAATTGCCCCCAAAATATAAGGAGTTTATTGTAAATTAACGAGTTATATTTTGCTTTGATCTTATCTGCAACGAACAATTCGGATAACTAGCCGTTAATTTCGAACTAGCCGTTGCAACCTTTTCGTCATTGAGGTGACATCCCTGCAAATCATGATTATAAATAGGAGATAGGGTTAGGATCAATCTTCATTTAAATTCAAGATATTCTCCCTTTATAATCTCTACCGAAGATCAATCAGGTATTCTCTTCTCTTTCTTCCCTCTCTTGCTCTGTTTTTCTGCTTTTATCCTGCCAAGAGTATGTTGCTCCGAAATTCTCCTCACAAGGATCACAAGAAGATCAGTCCCTTGAAAAGCCAAGGGATCGTCAAAGACTCTCCTACAGAGAGGTGCTGCTTTACTGATGCTCATGTTGATAGGATCCGTCACTGTTTTCCGGCGGGTACCGTCTTCAAGTCTTTTACTCCCACCGCTCTGAGTGATTTCATTTCCGACGCCTGGGTGGCCTTTCCTGCAACTCCGTTTACCATAGGATATTCATATCCTTTTCCAGCCTTCACCCAGTCCTTCTTTTCTCTGACCGGTATGTCCTATATCCAGGCCATGCCGATGATCTGGAGGGTGCTGTGTACCCTTGAGAGGATCATCGAGCAGGAGGGGATTGACTTAGGGATGCCGGAGCTGGCCGAGTTATATGATCTTACCACATTTGGTTCCTGTCGATACCTATTGAAACGGAAAGCTAGAGAGGATCACCCTGTTTTTAAGGTCACAAAAAATGATACCAACTGGAAGCGACGATTCTTCTTTGTTAGGAAAGATACCATCCCTAACGGGGAGGATCTGCCCAAGGAGTGGGCTACTCATGGTAGGATAGAGGATCCTGGAAGGATCACCATCAGACTTGTCTCTTATGATGAGGATCACTAATGTCTTTTTCGTCTTTTGTGTTTTTTCAGCTATATCCGTTACTCATCTCAAGTTAACTCCTGCTGCAAGAGAGAGAGTTTTAGCTTTCAAGAAGCTTGATCCTGAGACCACAAGTTTTCAAGTCACCATCCAAGATTCACAAGAAGTATCCTCCGCATCTGCCACTATGTCAAGTAAGTATCCTTATTAAAAAGTAAGTTATATGTAAGACTGTTTAGTTAGTAAGGGAACTTTTCTTGTTTTGATTGTGTAGGTGCTGGGAAACCTGCTAAGTCTGCCTCCAAGTTCGGGATTGATGAACTTGCCAATGTCAAGTCTTCAAGAAAGAAGACCCCTGCTGCTAGTCCCTCTGCTTCTGCCCCTAAAGCTCCTATTAGGGGTAAGGGAAAGAAGAGAAAGGCTTCTGAGGATCTTCAAGGATTTCCCCTGATTCGCCAGCAGTTTCTTGATTCTGTCAACGAGGTTAGGATCACTGCCCCTGTTGGTTATCCTAATGGTTTTTGAGGATCACCTGTGTCTGACGTCGTTGTTTTTGCAGAAACTTACTGAAATAGAGACTTATGTTAACCACGTTGAAGATAAGGATCGCCAAATTGCCGACCTCCAACAGATGGGTGTGCTGAAGGATCTCAAGATAGCTGATCTTGAGAAGGAGCTCCGGGCTACCAAGGATGAAGTTGTCAAAGCGTTGATCAAGTTTGACTACGAGAAGCATGATATCACCCAGGATGCTAAGGTCTCTGCTGCGATAACCATGTATAAGATCCAGCTGCAAATGGCTGCGGAGGCTCAGGATCCTTCTTTTGACAAAGGCACATGGGACGTGGAAGGTTGGAAGGCAAGGCTGGCAGAGTTGGAGGATGATGATGATGCTGAGGATATCCCTATGCTTGAAGGTGGAGATGCTGGTAAGGATCAGGGGGAAGCAAGTGGAGCTGGTGGTGATGGTGCAGCGAAGGTTTGAGTTGCAGGATTGGGCAATGATGGAAACTTCTAGACATAGCCGGAGCCCAATTTTTTGAGTTTTGTAGTGGTTGTGATGTTTTGAAACAATTTTATGGTTTGTACTTGAACAATAGTTTTTAGGGTTAAGGATCATGGATCCTTTGGACAATAGGTAGGATCGCAAATGGTGGAGGGATCCTATGTTTGGGGGATGAAGCCTTTGTGATCCTGCCGCTTTTAATTTCCTGCACCTGCTAAGACCGCATAGACAATGGACAGCCTTTGCCAACCCATGTGGACGGGCCACGTTTTGCTGGTAGAAATGTGGGTTGGCAATTTTGACAACTTTTTGAAAGGGTTTAAGATCCTTTTGTTAATAATATAACTCTAACTTTTCTGGCTTATCTCGTGTTGTTATCCTTTATTTATCTTCTTATTTCCCAGTTTTTAGAAACATAGAGTAACAAGAGTTGAGCAAACCATGTTTAATAAATTTAGGATATGATCCTAGATCAAATATCCTGATACTGAAAATTTTCAAGGATCATAGTTTTAGTTGTCAAAATGTAGGGGTTGTTTAGTATAATCAAAATAGTCAAGGATCATACCTGAGGATCCAAGTTAGGATCCTAACCTTTAATCAAGATAACCGTAAGTGAAATTTTAATGGATGATAAGGATCAAGGACCCTTATTTGTTAATCTTCGAGAACCTGAAAGATGGAACATATCTTGGGACTAAGCCAATGTAAAAGATGAATTAGTAGCTGGGCACATGCCCAAAGGATAACTGGGGATGATCCCAAAGGATCACTGGGGACAAGCCCAAAGGATAACTGGGGATAAGCCCAAAGGATAACTGGGGACAAGCCCAAAGGATCGTATGTAAACTGGAGTATGGCCCTTACTGGCGACTATCCAAACTTAGTGACATGAAAATGTCAAAACCTTAGCTAACGTGAAAACGTTAGAAACCTTATGAACGGATGTATGGTACGTCTACCATTATACGTAGGATCCTGGGTATAGCCAGTACGATGAGGTTGTCAGTCCCGGAAGTGGGTACTGGTCCCAAAGACGTGAACTATATCAGGATCATCGTGCGCTGCTGGCGGAAACTGGGGATAATCCCAAGGATAACTGGGGTTAGACCCAAGGATCTGCGTTGCTTTTGATGATCTTTGACGATATGCTGTAGATACCTGAACTATCATAACTCAAATGGTTTGTGAGAAGAGGATGAAGGATACAGGATCCTTATCCTTTGGTAAAAAGTAAGGAAATGTAATAGTTTTAAGATAAGGACATTACCAGAGTAAGGATCACTGACATCACCGGGATTCTTTGAGGATACTTCAATGTAAGGATCACATGCTTGAAGGATCATGTTCACATAAAGTATCTCTTTAAGTGAACAGCATTCCAGGCTCTTGGTAACCAGTTTCCTTCCATAGTTAGCAATCTGTATGCCCCCTTTCCTGCTTCAGCTTCAATCAAGTAAGGGCCTTCCCACTTTGGTGCTAACTTCCCGTCAGCAGGATTAATAGTGTTTTGGAATGTTTTTCTCAACACCATATCTCCGACTTGGAACTTCCTTATCCTAACATTTTTGTTGTAAGCACCAGCCATTCTTTGTTGGTAGCTTGCCATCCTTATCCTAGCCAGATCCCTGATTTCCTCAATAGTATCCAAATCCTGAGCCAGGATTGTAGCATTTTCTTCAGGATCACGAGCACTTGTTCTAGCAGTTGGGATCACCATCTCTGTTGGGATCACTGCTTCTGCCCCAAATACTAAAGAAAAAGGTGTTTGACCAGTGGCATTCTTGGGAGTTGTTCTATCAGCCCATAGCACATAAGGTAACTCCTCTGTCCATTTTCCCTTCTTGGATCCTAGTTTCTTCTTCAGATTGTTGATGATGATCTTGTTGGATGATTCTGCTTGGCCATTGGCCTGTGGATGAACTGGTGTTGATGTTATCATCTTGATTCCCCAACTGTCACAAAAGTTAGTACTTCTGCTTCCAATGAATTGGGAACCATTATCACATACAATTTCAGAGGGAATGCCAAATCTAGTTATAATGTTTCTTTTGATAAAGGATATAACTTCTTTTTCTCTGACTTGAGCAAAAGCTTCAGCCTCTATCCACTTAGAGAAGTAGTCAGTCATGGCAAGCATAAATACTTTTCCACCAGGTGCTTTAGGGAGCTTGCCAACTATATCCATTCCCCATCTCATGAATGGCCAAGAGGATGGTATAGGGTGTAGCAATTCAGCTGGTTGATGAAGGATATTGCTGTGACTTTGGCAAGGATCACATTTCCTAGCATATTCTACAACATCCCTTTTCATGGTTGGCCAGTAGTATCCTGTTCTAAGGATCCTTGAGAATAATGCCCTGCCCCCAGTGTGGTTTCCACAATCTCCTTCATGGAAGTCTCTCAACACTTCTTCAATTTCAGGATCCTCAATACATCTTAAATATGGTCCTGCAAGGGATCGTTTATATAGCACATTATTTAAGATTGTAAATTGAGATACCTTAATCCTGAAAGCTCTAGGATTTTCTCCCATCGGAATCTCTCCGTGTTGCAAGTATTTCATGATTGGTGAGACCCATGATCCTGCATAAGATTGAGCTTCTTCACTAGGGATTACTGCAGTATGTTCTTCTATTTCCATGGCCACTTGATTTTCAATAGCAGGAGCCAGGATATGGATGATAGGGATACTTATGTCTTCTGGAATTTTTAAGGATGATCCTAAGTTGGCCAATGCATCAGCTTCCGTGTTATCCTCCCTTGGTACCTGTGTTAAGCTGAAAGAAACAAAAGAGAGTGCCAATTCTTTGACTATCTCTAAATATTTGGTTAGTTTTTCACCTTTAACAGCATAGGATCCATTAAAGTGATTGGTGATCAATAATGAGTCTACATATACTTTAAGATATTTCACCCCCATATCCTTAGCAATTTGCAAGCCAGCAATTAAGGCTTCATATTCAGCCTCATTGTTAGTTGCTTGGAACTCACAGGCTATGGAGTGGGGTATTATGTCCCCCTGTGGCGATTTTAGTAGTATCCCGAGCCCTGTGCCCTTGACATTTGAGGATCCATCAGTGTGTAGTATCCAAGGATCCTTGGTCTCATCCAGCTGCTGGACTTCCGATTCTGCTTCTTTTTGTAGATCACTACTGAAATCAGCCACAAAATCAGCTAATGCTTGGGATTTAATGGCGGTTCTTGGCTCATATCTTATATCATGGGCACTAAGCTTTACTGCCCACTTAGCCATTCTTCCTGACATCTCTGGTTTCCTGAGGACATTCTTAATTGGAAAGTTAGTTTTAACAACACTAGTATGGGTTTCAAAATAATGCCTTAACTTCGTTGATGCCATGATTAATGCAAGAATAAGTTTTTCGAGGTGTGAGTACCTGGATTCGGCATCAAGTAAACTCTTACTTACATAGTAGATAGGATATTGTGTACCTTCATGATCCTTAACAAGGACAACACTTACAGCGGTTGAGGATACCGCCAAATATAAGGATAACACATCTCCTTTTTCAGGCTTTGTTAATGCTGGTGCTGAGGACATATATTCTTTAAGGGCTTGTAAAGCATTCTCATGTTTCTCAGTCCATTCAAATTTCTTGTTCTTCCTTAGTATATCGTAAAATTCTTTACATTTTTCTGAGGATTTTGATATGAACCTGTTCAGAGCTGCTATCCTGCCTGTTAGCCTTTGCACATCCTTAGCATTGGCAGGGGACTTGATGTTTACTAGTGCTTTAATTTGCTCCGGACTTGCCTCAATGCCCCTCTGAGTTACCGTATATCCTAGGAATTTACCTGCCTTAACACCAAAGTGGCACTTTGAAGGATTAAGCTTCATGTTATAATTATCAAGGATATCAAATGCTTCCTCCAAATCCCTTAGGTGATCCTCAGCTTTCTTTGATTTGACTACCATATCATCTATGTATACTTCCATAGTTTGTCCAATTTGATCTTTGAACATCATATTCACCAGCCTTTGATATGTTGCACCTGCATTTCTTAATCCAAAAGGCATGGCAATATAACAATACAAACCTGTTGGGGTCATAAAGGCTGTATCCTCTTGGTCAGATGGTTCCATCTGAATGTGTTGGAATCCAGATGATGCATCCATAAAGGTCAACAGTTCATGCCCCGCTGTTGCATCCACCATGGAGTCAATGTGGGGTAATGGGAAAGGATCCTTGGGACATGCCTTATTCAGATCAGTGAAATCGACACATACCCTCCATTTTCCGTTTTTCTTTTGGACAACGACCACATTGGCTAACCATTTTGGATACTTTACCTCTCTGATCATACCTGCTCGAAGTAGTCTCTCTACTTCTTCTTGGATAATGACATTCCTTTCTGGTGCAAACTTCCTCCTTTTTTGATGGATTGGTTTGATAGACCTGTCAATGCCAAGTTTGTGAGTAATAATATCCTTAGATATACCTGTCATATCTTCATGTTTCCAAGCAAAGGTAGATTTTCTTCTTTTGAGGAAGGATATTAAGTCTTCTTTCATCTTGCCAAGGATCCCTGATCCGATATAGATTTTTGATTCAGGATCACTAGGATCCAAGAGGATTTCGTCCACATCTTGTTCCCTTGCCTCCAAGACATTCCTCGGAGGATACTGTAATTGCTATTGCTCCCTTGGCTTCGAGGTTGGCTTCATGGATGAGGTATAAAAATCCTTAGCCTCCTGCTGATCACTGTCGATCTTGATTATTCCCCATGGGCTAGGGAGCTTCACACATTGATGGTAGGTGGATGGGACTGCTTTCATATCATGCATCCAAGGTCTGCCAAGGATAACATTGCAACAAGATAAACAGTCAATAACACAAAATTTTTGATAATTATGTAATCCTTCCACGTAGATTGGGAGTTTGATGTCCCCCAGAGTTTTCTTCGTTTCTCCACTGAATCCTACAAGCACGGAGGATCTTGGTGTGATGTCTGATTCTGGGATACCCATTTTCTTCAGAACATCAAGCTGGATAATGTTCACTGAGCTTCCTCCATCGATAAGGATCCTGCGGACAAAATGGTTAGAGATAAAGAGAGTAATAACTAAACTATCATGATGAGGATCCTGAATGTTGATGCGATCATCCTCATCAAATGTTATTATCTTTCCCTCTGAGACACTTGATGTTATAATAGGCCTTTCTCCATTATCCATTTTTTACTCCTTTGCATGCCTTTTGGCCGCCGAGAAGGATGTACCACAGATGTCTGATCCTCCGGAAATAAAGTTGATCACTTGTGCATTTGCCGGAGGTGCCGGAGCCTTCTCAGGGATCCTTTCAGGATCCTGAGTCCTTTGCTTTTTTCTTCCCAACAATTCTTTTAGGTGCCCCTTGCTTAACAGATATCCAATTTCTTTTCTTAAAGCTATGCATTCTTCGGTTAGATGCCCGAAATCCTCATGGTAGGCACACCATTTTGACTTGTCTTTAGTCCCGGATGGTTTATCATTCTTCCTGGGCCACCTAGCTTTTTCTCCGAGATTCTGCATTGCAAGGATTAGTTCATGATTATCAACGGAAAAACAATATTCTGAGATTGGAGGATAATCTTCATCATCCTCTTCTTGGTCAACAGCATGCACATTCTGGTTCTCATTTCTATGGTAGGATTTGAATTTGTTGTTCTTGAAGGAGGATCCTTGCTTCTCCTGTTTTGAAGATCCTACTTGTCTCTCCTGGATCCTCTTATCATCCTCTAGCCGGATGAACCTGAGTGCTCGAGTTCTTACTTCATCTAGATTCCTGCATGGTGTCATAACAAGATCATCATAGAATAATGAATCCTTAAGCAGTCCCATTTTGAAGGCTTCAACAGCCGTAGCCATATCCAAGTTGGGAATGTCCAAGGATTCTTTACTAAATTTGGTTATATAATCCCTTAATGATTCATTATGACCTTGAGTTACCCTATATAAATCACTGGTTAATCTTTCAAATTTTCTACTACAAGAGAATTGGTTATTGAATAAATTAACTAAATTAGCAAATGAAGTAATAGAGTAAGGGGGAAGACTTAGCAGCCACTTAAGAGCTGATCCAGTAAGGGTGGATCCAAATCCTTTACATAGGCATGCTTCCTTCAATTTTTCTGGGATAGGATTGATCTCCATCCTCTCCCTGTATTGTGCTATGTGCTCCTCTGGATCCGTTGTACCATCATACAGCTTCATAGTAGGGATATGGAACCTTTTGGGTACCTCTGCATCACAAATTGGCGGTGCAAAGCGAGATACCTTATGGCATCCATCTGCAATCTCTGGGATAGGCTTGACTACCCCTGGAACACTTGAGATCATATCTTTTAGTTTCTGTAATTCCCTGGCCATAGCATGATTGACACCTGTATCCTGCATGAACCCATGGTTAGTGGTAAGATGATTATTTAAAGTGTTACCTCCCATTGAGTTCAAATTAGTGAATCCATATTGCTGGGATTCTGGGATAACGGAGGGACCAGTGGAAGCAATGGTCTGCATTGGAATGAAGTCCCCTTGATGGACATCCAGACTTCCTGTTTGCAAACTTTTTAGGGATCCTGGCATCTGGGAGGATCCTGGTGTCTGGAAGGATCCTGATATCTGGGATGATCCTGGAACGAAGGAGGATCCTTGAACCTGGGATGATCCTGGAACAAAGGAGGATCCTTGACCCTGGGATGATCCTGGAACAAAGTAGGATCCTTGAAACTGCTGTGCTCCTGGATAGGCTCCCGAATTCATGAAGGATCCCATATGCTGGGGGTAGGACCCTGCCGGCTGAAAGTGTGAGCCTAATGCCTGAGTCATTGCTGTCGATCTGTGGTGCAATCCTCTTGATTCTCCCATAATTTGCACGGCTGGAATTCCCGATGGCTGAGAAGTGATCATTGGAGTATCAAAGCTCAAGGATTTGGGCATCAGTGGGAAATGATCCTCTGCCGTTTTCTTTTGTCTTTTGAGATCTCCAATTTCCCTGAGGATCCTTTCATTAGTTTCATCTTGCCGCTGCATACGATCCTTCATCTGCAAAATCAAAGTAAATACGTCACTAGTACTGGGAATATAAGAATTCATAGCAGAAGGAGATGGAGTTTTGGAGTTAGTAGAAGTTGGTCTCTTCTCAGCATTCTTCTGGGATCCTGCCGGTGGAGGAGGCAGAGTGTTCTGAGACGAGGTGACTGCAGACATCGTCGTGGACATGTTTTTCAATGATGAAGCCATGTAATTCTTTGAAATGATTTCGAACAGAAAGTTTTCTTATGAATGAAGCACCAATTGCCCCACGGTGGGCGCCAAACTGTTTTGGTAAAAAATCACACAAGGATAATGTAACCAAACTTTATGTAAACGGGGTATGATGCTTGGTTAATTATAAAAGTAAAGGATCACTTTTATGAGAAATATGCAAAGACACAATGATTTATACGAGGAAAAAGCCCTTGATCAATGTATGATCTCCGGCATAAAAAACCTCGGGTGATGGCAACTACCGATCACCAACTTCAATATAAGAAAAATATAGTTACAACTTCGGATGATAATGAGCTGAGTACAAGGATCACTATAGTTTCGAGTGTCTAAGCGTGTGAGAATTGTGTTGTGTGTTCTTCCGAATGAGGAAGAGTGTTATATATACAAGTGTAGGTGACCTATTTTAGGTAAAAAGACTAATAATCAGCTCATTACCCCTTTAGAAATAAAAGTAAATCTAGCCTAAATTATCGCCCTTAAATCATGCCAAGTTTCCATATCCTTCACAACGTCCATCTCCGATTAAGCACATGCCATAGTTGTGAAGACGTGTCCTTTAATTGTGATGCTAAGAGCGGATCCTGCTAGTCATTCCTGCAAAACAACATTAAATTCAACGAAAGCAACTGTTAGCATGAGGATCCTATGATGGTCCGTGATCCTGATCCTGGAAGTCTGCTGAGGATCACTATCTGCCAAAGAAACATGGATCACTGGTTAGGATCACATGTGAGGATCATGTATTGTAAAAAATCCAGCCCTAACACATATGTTAACCATTATCCTGAATACCCCATATATCTTGATACCTGTTTCTTTGATTGCAGGGTTTGGAATGTCTCGTGCATTTGTATGAAAAAGCCTGCGGGCTCAACAAGATGCTGAAGATCAAGCTCAAAAAGGCTGAAACCACCATTGCTGACCAAGGGATGATTGCTGCCGCCAAGTCGCAGCACTATGAGGATAAATTCAAAGCCATGACTCTAGAGCACCAAGCCGCTTTTCACAAAGCCAATGAGGATGCCCAGGGCAAGCTGGATGCTGCCCATCTTCAATACCAGCAGGATATGAGTTCCTACCGGGATGGCCTCAAAGGATCCGTTGTTGTTTCCCTTCTCCAAGCCAGGCTAAGGATGGCCTATGAAGCTAAGGCCTTGGGCTTTGAATGCCCTTCTTGGAATGTCAAGGCCTGGGAAGCGAAACTAACGGATCTCAAAGGCAATCCTGTGGAACATCCCGCAAAGCATGCTGGTGAGGATCCTCCCAAGACGACAGAGGTGGCGGCCGATGTTGGTGGAGATGCTGAGAAGAATCCCGAAGATGATGCTGGTGCAGGTGCTGAGGAAGGTGTTGCAGATCAGGAAGGTGCTGCACCTTAAGCAGCTAAGTGGGCGATGATGGGTATACGTGCCAAGGCCGGAGCCCACTTTTTTAAGTTTGATGGTTGTAGTTTGTTGAACAATTTACTTTTTCAGTGTTTGAACAATTTATATTTCCTGCATTAGAACAGTTTGATAACCAAAGGTGGATGGGTCCTGGGTTTCAGGATGAAGCCCTTGGTTATCAATTAGTATACCTTGTTTTGGACAATACAACGGTTGGAGGTGGATGGGTCTCGGTTTGAGACGAAACCTTCAATCGTTGTGTAAATATGGTTATGAACCTATTGTGCTTTTGGTGGATGGGTCCTGGGTTTCAGGATGAAACCAAAAGCACAACTTTAGATATGTTAATAATATAACCTTCTCTTGACTTACTTGTTGTCACCTTTTAATTTTTTGTTGCTTAGTTTAAGTTTCAATTTTGCAAGATTAATGCCATTACCTTTAGAAAATATCTTGACCAGGATACTCAGCCGATCAAATAAAATTCAAACAGTTTATTCTTTAAAATCTCAAACAATTTAAATAGAGTTTTGAAAGGAAAATGATAGTTTGCTTAGAACTCATTTAACTCTGATTTTTAAATCCAAGTATTGTATGCCAAACATTCTAACCAAATATCCTGAATCATACTCCGGGAATATATCCTAAAGATATATCCTAATCAGGATACTTTTAAACATGGTTTCAAAAGTTCAAACAAGTTGTGTAAAATTCTCAAAGGAAAGATCATACAAGGAACAAAGTGTAATCCTAATACCAAACTTCAATCTTTCTTGTGACTTCCTCCCAGTAAGATGTCCCCAGTAAGTCTTAGTGTACGGGGTTCAAATTTGATTCTTTGTGCCTTACATAACCGCCTTAGGAGAAATGTCCCCTGTGCACGAAATCTTCCAACTCTTAGAAAATTTTTTGGATTTATGTTTAACTGCATAGACAGTTATTGTGTTACTGGGGTAAAACCCGAAAACCTTCTGGAGACAAATCCTTAGTATCTTGGGGTAAACCCACAAGTATCCTAGGGAAAATCCCAAATTTTCATGCGCTACAGGCGGGAGTGTATAAACTCCAAGACTTAGAAAGGTGAAAACCTTTAAACCTTAGAGAGTATGAAAATACCCTTTCGTGAGAGAGGGTTATCAATCCTCATATACCTTAAGGGTCCAGGATATAGCCAACAGTGACGAAATTGTCAGCCACTTTTACATGAACTTGTCCCGCCACCTTGAACTATCCCTGGACAACTTGCTCTCCAGGCGGGGTGTTTAAACCCAATTCGTGACAAAGGTGAATACCTTTAAACCTGTGAAGGGATCACTATCCCTTATACGTGAGAGAGGGGGCCAATCCTCTAATCTTTCAAAGTATACTGAGTGTGTATCTTGGAGCTATATCCCGAACCATATACTGCAAAACAATCGTAAACTAAGGTGGGTGCTAGCCTGGCTGTGACAACTCAAATTTCCAAGATTTCCATTGCGCATTTATTGCACGTTTATTGATTGTTTAATTGTTTGCTTGCACAATTAGTTGCTGTGAAACTGTAACGTTGTTGATTCAGTTAAGTATATGTGTTGATTATGAAAGATTTGTCAAATGTATGAATGTGGTGGTGAAACTGTGAACTATTTTGAGATGGTGTGCTATTGTAAATTATGATACTTAGGGAGGTAGAGGGTAATTAGTGAAATCTTAGAGATACTTAACCCTAATCCCCTTTTCACTAAACATTCTCACAAAAATCCAAAGCACGTACTTCACATTCTCTAGCAATCATCACCATCATCATTGGCAAGACATTTCCGCACTTTCGATTCCTCTCTTTCTCTAGAACCATTCAAGGTAATTGTGTAATCATTGTTTATTGATTGTTGGATTGTTAACAATGCATGATTCTTGTAATTTTTGAAAACCCTAGTTTATCATTTGATGGTTCTGTGCTTTAATTTGAATCTTGATTATTGAAATGATGATGATGATTAGTGTATGCTTGATAGATTGATCCTGTGATGATGGTTGTTGTTAAGTATCGATTGACTGATTGATCCTGCATTGTGAAAGTAGGTAACTAGGGTTTCTGTTCGTATGAAATCAAGAATGTAACTGCTACGATCACAATTGAATATGAACATTCGTATGTCAGAGTTTTATTGAATGTGTTTTGTCTGAGTTTTATAACAAGATAGCTTGTCCGAATTTTATATGGGGTAAAGGATGTCTGAGTTTTGTTATAGCGAATCATACCCGACTTATTCAATGTATTGATAGTCTAGTTTTGGACCCTTGATGCGTGTCCGATGTTTAACCCTAGGTTAAGGGGTCCAAGTTTCATTTATACATAACATAAAGGTCCGAATTTTAACCATCACACCACATGTCCGACTTTTGCTTAGTGTTATAAGTCCGAGCATTATTAATGTGTTGACTTATCCGAGTTTTAAAGAGCAGCCAGGTCCGAGTTTTGGTGAATATCCGACTTTCTTTATAACAATGACTCTTGTCCGAGTTTTGTTTGTAATAATGATGTCCGAGTTTCTTGCCACATAGTGTGGTCCGAGTTTTTGAGCAAAGAACAAGGTCCGACTTTGTGGCCTTGTCCATTTGGTCCGAGTTTTTGTTCACAAAACATGAAGTCCGACCTTGTGACCCTTCCCTTGTTCTTGCCCGAGTTTATGGCCCAAAAACCCCCACCCCTAGTCCGAATTTTGTAATGAAAAGACACAGGGTCCGAGTTTGTAAGGGGGGGAGGTATGTCAGGGTTTTGTTGTGGATATGGTCCAAGTTTTATGATTAATAGACATGATCTGATCTTTTTGCTGATGATACACATGTCCAAGGTTTGAATGAATTAGCGTTGTCTGAGTTATAAGTGAAGGATGAGAGTTTACCTGTAAACACATGTGTTAGAGCTTACTGTGTGTTCTGTTTATGATTGCATGCTATTGAATGTTACCGCATGAATCCATATGTGAAAATAATCCTTATTATACCCTTCTGTACACAACTCTCACACGGATCACAACTGTTTAGACTTCACGAATGTTACCGCATGACTTCGCACACCTGCCTTTGGAAGGCCGCGAACTGAATTTACTAATCTTCGCACACCTGCCTGGTAGGCCGCGATACAGATAAACCTAGTCTAGAATACTCGGGAGGAACATCCCCTAATATCTTCGCATACCTGCCTGGGAGGCCGCGATGGAAACTAATACGATACATGACATAACGAACGAACATACTACTACTCACACTATACTATTACTGAACTGTTAACTGTGAACTCGCTCAACTAGTTGTTGACTCGTTGCTGCATGCCTTGCAGGATCTTAGGTACTTATGGAGCTTGCACTGGAGGCGCGGTCGTTGTGGACAAGGATCGTGATTACTATGTTGAACTGTTAACATATTTAAAACTATTAACTATGTTGGATTACTTACATGCTTCCGCTACTTAAACTATGTTTTGTTGGAACATCAATTGTATTGAATTGGGTTATGAATTTCTTTAATTATTTATATTGTTCAATATGATTGGTGGCTTGATCCGGGTCAGTCACGCTCCCAAGCGGTGATACTCCGCAGGTGGATTTTGGGGGTGTGACAGATTGGTATCAGAGCCATTGGTTATAGAGAACTTGGTTTTAATATGGGAAAAACGTTTTTATTAAAACCAGACTATAACCAGAACAGTGCTCTCAACGATCCACAACGACGCTTCGCTCCACGTGCAAGACTCAACATCCTAGGTAATAAGGTTTATGTTTATTGCCTACATGCTAGAATTGCATAGAACTTTGCTCGTAGTATGCTTACATTACTTTGCTCACTACTTGTTACTGCTTGAGAACACCTATGTGCCTACACTTTTCTATCATCGAACTACTCGCGAACCATTCATACTTATGCTACCTTTACTGTTCGATCATGTCTGGACGTGTTAACATGACTCAAGCCCAGTTGACGGCTCTCATTAACGAACAAGTTGCTGCGGCGCTTGCAGCCGCACAAGCAGGAGGTATAACCTGCTATTCCAGACCTATCCTAGGATGTTAGATCCTACTCTCGTGACCCAACTCTCGCGCTTAACCTTGACCTATCTTTCTCGCGCAACGGGTCAGAACGCATAGCAACCTGTCTGCACATTCAAGAACTTCATGGACTGTCGTCCAAGCACATTCAGTGGCCAGAAGGAGCGGTGGGACTACTCCATTGGTTTGGGAAGCTCGAGTCGGTATTCGAGATATGTGAATGCCCTGAGACTCGCAGGGTCAAGTACGCCACTGTTACGTTGGAAGGAATCGCGCTAACCTAGTGGAACGCGCAAGTTCAGATATTAGGGCTGGCAGCTGCTAACGCCACCCCTTGGAACGATTTTAAGGAAATCATTAAAAAGGAAATACTGCACGCGTGATGACATCCACAAGTTGGACGTGGAGCTTTACCATTTGAAAATGACGGGGTCAGAAATTGAAGCTTATACGAAACGGTCGAACGAACTGGCCAACTTATGTCCAACCATGGTGGACCCTCCATACAAGCGCATCGAGTTGTACCTCAAGGGTTTGGTGCCAGAAATTCAGAGCCACGTAACATCGGCCAATCTTGACAACATTCAGGCTATTCAGCGCCTCGCTCATCGTATTACAGATCAGGCAGTGGATCAGAACAGGCTGCCTAAACGTATCAGCGCTACTCCTACCGCTACCACTGCTACTACACTTGCTACTCCCAGTGAGAACAAAAGAAAGTGGGATGGGGATTCCAGCAAGGGATCAGTTTCTGTTCAGTCCCAAACACAGCAGCGCCGCACCAACGACTACCAGAGTCCAAATCAGCAATCATCAGATGGTCAGGGGCAGGGTGGATATCGGGGAATTCACCCATGGTGTAATAAGTGCAACAAACACCACAGCGGAAGATGTCGTAGGGAACGGTGTCAAAGATGCCTCAAGATGGGTCATGAGGCTAAGGATTGTAGAAGCTCACGGCCAGCAAATCAGAACCAGCAACTCCCACCGCCAGCTCCACAGAATCAGCAGCAGCAGCCACAGCGTGGAAACCGGGGATGTTTCCAGTGTGGGGCTGAAGGTCACTTCAAACGCGATTGCCCTCAATTACATCAGAACCGGAACCGCAACAACAACAACCAGGGCAACGGGAACAACAACAACAACAACGGGGGAAACAACAACAATAATGGCAACGAAGCTCGGGGTCGTGCTTTTGTGCTAGGTCGGGGTGACGCAGTGAATGATCCCAATGTGGGTATGGGTAAGTTCCTTCTCGACGATATTTATGTTACTGTCTTATTTGATTCGGGTGCTGATACAAGTTATATGTCCTTGAAAATGAGTAAATTGTTAAAACGTACACCAACACCCCTAAACACCAAACATGTCGTAGAACTAGCAAATGGTAAAAGTGTAGAAGCCATGCATGTAGTCAAGGGTTGTAACATCGTTCTAGCGGGTCAGACCTTCTCGATTGATCTTATTCCAATAGTTCTGGGTAGTTTCGACATCGTCATCGGCATGGATTGGTTATCCCAGCATCACGCAAAGATTTTATGCAAGGAAAAGGTCATTCGTATTCCTCGTTCTAGTCAAGAACCTCTCGAAGTTCAAGGCGACAAGAGTGGTGCCGTGGTTGGCATCATTTCTTTCTTGAAGGCTCAGAAATGCTTACGAAAGGGTCATACGGCTATCTTGGCACTTGTTACTGATGCATCGACAAAGGAGAAAAGAATAGAGGATATTCCAGTTGTACGCGAATTTCCTCAAGTGTTTCCTGAAGATTTACCAGGTCTACCGCCTCATCGCCAGGTCGAGTTTCAAGTCGAGCTAGCTCCAGGAGCGGCACCTATAGCTCGCGCACCGTATCGATTAGCTCCAACTGAACTGGAGGAACTGTCAAAGCAACTACAAGAGCTCTTGGATAAGGGCTTCATTCGTCCAAGCTCTTCGCCTTGGGGAGCTCCAGTATTATTCGTGAAAAAGAAGGATGGCACCTTCAGGATGTGCATCGACTACCGTGAACTGAACAAGGTCACAGTGAAAAACCGTTATCCTCTTCCACGCATTGACGACTTATTCGACCAGTTGCAGGGGTCGAGTTACTACTCCAAGATTGATCTAAGGTCAGGGTATCATCAGCTGAGAGTCCGGGATGAGGACGTCTCCAAGACAGCATTCAGAACTCGCTACGACCACTACGAGTTTCTAGTCATGCCATTCGGGCTTACGAACGCGCCTGCAGTTTTCATGGATCTTATGAACAGGGTGTGCAAACCCTATCTTGACAAGTTCGTCATTGTGACAACCCGAGTTTTCGAGGTCTATCCGATTTAACTTCGTACTTATTTGCTAAGTGTGTTTAAAAATGATTTCAAATGCAATGTAAGTGTTATTTGTGATATGTATGATAAGTGGGTATATGCTATACATATTTGAATGGTATAATTATTTAAAACATTGTTTTGTTTAGAAAACACTACCGGCCCAAGTCACTGTTGGATTAGTAAACCATCACCGGCCCAAACCTCTTATTCATATGATAACATGTTGCGTAACTTGAAACAAAAAAAAAACCATACAAACCCTAAAACCCCTAGGTGTGTGACGGCAGTGGAGTCTCCTCATCGAAACCCTGTGATCTCTCCAATCTATACTCTTGCATTCGGTTAGTGAGTTAATTGTTAATCCGTTGATTACTTTTGATAATTGATATGAACCATGTTTGTATGTATCTTGTGTATAATGTTGCAACCCACTACATATTTTGGTCCAATAATAGCATGGGAACATCTACAATTATCGGCCACCATATGTAAATTATTTCTTTGAATAGTAGTGATCATGTATATATGTGTATGTAAAATGGTGGCTATCATTGTCTTTAGTGGTGTTTGTGCAGGAAGTTAGTGATTATATGTTTGGATTGATGATTGTGTTATTTAGTAAAAAGGCAAATTAAATGAGTCCTAGGGAACCGATCTATATCAGTAACATAGTCGGCTCATTATATGTGTGTGCATGTAATCCAGATATTTGGTCCAATTGAAACATAGAAACAATAGTTACTTGTCGGCCATTTGTGGTAGTATTAATGAGCAATATCATTGAATATGGTGACAAACATAAACTGACAAACGAATGTGCTTGTGTTGTTATGATTTGTTTTTTTTTATTTATTGGCTAGTGTTGGATTGGGTAATATGGGCGGCTAGTAAAATGCATAGGTTACAAAAATCAAATGTGCAGGAGGTTATGTGGGATTTGGCGGTCAACTATCTTGATTGGAGGGGTTGGGCGGCCCAATGAGGGGCAGTGGCTATTGCAGCGGCCCACAAGCAAATGGGTGCCGACCGAAATTATTTAAGAATTATTAGTGTTGCCGTGGTGTTGGGCCGGAGAACTTTAGGGGATTGCAAAAGTCGATTGGGTCTTTGAGTATGTTAAACTGTTATATTAGATTACATAACAGATTTGAGTAGTGATAAATTACTTTTGCACGAGTAACGAAAAGGTTGTTGTGTTGAACGGGTAAATTATGAGTGGCACTACATTAAACGTTGTGTCTTATTGTGATGGGTTGTAATTTTCGTGTTGGGCCAAACCCCTTTTAATTAGTCGGGCGGCACATAATCAGACATGCCATAATGGGCTACAAAGTAGTGTTAGCTTAATACACTTGTGACACGAAATTACTTGTGGCTCAAATTGCTTAATGTGTAATATGTGAACTTGTATGTAAACCGAACTGTTTGATTGTGCCATTAGGAAATACGAACTTGTGATGTGAGTGTGTTTTGAATGAGAATATACGTATGATTGCTATATGCTATACGAAAGTCACTGCTTAAAGATGTACACGTAGACCTTATATAAATATATGGATGTGAGTTTTGAATGCGGAACTAATTTCATGTGTGCATGAATACTCTAGGTTGTGATTTTTAACTGTGAACAAGTAGTTTTGCATACCGAGCAAACCAAGGTGAGTTCACACTCTCTTACCAAGGCATGGGATTCCCGAGGTGTGGGAAATGGGATTGAAAGGATAAGGTTGAATGGATTCATACGGACACAAATTACTAGACTACCATACCATCGTCCTCGGTTGTGCAGGACACATACGTAAAACCTACGTATACTTGTATTGCTCACTGTCCTCAGGTTGCGAAGGACACTCACGTAAAACCTACGTGAACTTACACTCATTACTGCCTCGGTTGTGTCAGGCACTTACGTAAAACCTACGTAAATCCCCACGTACCCCTATCCTCGGTTGTGAAGGATACTTACGTAAATCCTACGTAAACTTGTACGTATTACTGTTCTCGGTTGTGAAGAACACTTATGGTTACGCATAGTCTAGTGGATTAATAACATGGGAAGCCCCCACCAATAGAAACCAATATCGGCCCAGTAGAGCCACATGTTACATACGGACTTACTGTTATGCTTTTACTTACTGTGAACTCGCTCAACTAGTTGTTGACTCTCTGCTGCATGCCTTGCAGGACCTTAGGTACTAATGGAGCTTGCACAAGGAGGAGCAGGTCGTTGTGGGCAAAGGATCGTGAATGATTATTAAATACTATTAACATTTCAAACATTAACACTTATGTTTGGGTTTATACATTATGCTTCCGCTACATTTACTTATGTTGGTTTTGATAAACACCTTTCGTATTGATGGATAACTTTTACCATTTAACTACATGTTCAATATGATTGGTGGCTTGATCCTGGTCATGTCACGCTCCCAAGCGGTGATACTCCGCAGATGGATTTTGGGGGTGTGACAGATTGGTATCAGAGCCATTGGTTATAGAGAACTTGGTTTTAATATGGGAAAACGTTTTTATTAAAACCAGACTATAACCAGAACAGTGCTCTCAACGATCCACAACGACGCTTCGCTCCACGTGCAAGACTCAACATACTAGGTAATAAGGTTTATGTTTATTGCCTACATGCTAGAATTGCATAGAACTTTGTTCGTAGTATGCTTACATTACTCTGCTCATTACTTGTTATTGATTAAGAACACCTATGTGCTTACACTCTTCTGTCATCGCACTACTCGCGAACCATTCATACTTATGCTACCTTTACTGTTCGATCATGTCTGGACGTGTTAACATGACTCAAGCCCAGTTGACGGCTCTCATTAACGAACAAGTTGCTGTGGCGCTTGCAGCCGCACAAGCAGGGGGTATAACCTCCTATTCCAGACCTATCCTAGGATGTTAGATCCTACTCTCGTGACCCAACTCTCGCGCTTAACCTTGACCTATCTTTCTCGCGCAACGGGTCAGAACGCATAGCAACCTGTCTGCACATTCAAGAACTTCATGGACTGTCGTCCAAGCACATTCAGTGGCACAGAAGGAGCAGTGGGACTACTCCATTGGTTTGGGAAGCTCGAGTCAGTATTCGAGATGTGTGAATGCCCTGAGGCTCGCAGGGTCAAGTACGCCACTGGTACTTTGGAAGGAATCGCGCTAACCTGGTGGAACGCGCAAGTACAGATACTCGGGTTGACAGCTGCTAATGCCACCCCGTGGAACGAATTCAAAGAACGCATTAAAAAGGGAATACTGCACGCGTGATGACATCCACAAGTTGGACGTGGAGCTTTACCATTTGAAAATGACGGGGTCAGAAATTGAAGCTTATACGAAACGGTCGAATGAACTGGCCAACTTGTGTCCAACCATGGTGGACCCTCCAAGCAAGCGTATCGAATTGTACCTCAAGGGTCTAGCCTCAGAGATTCAGAGCCATGCTACATCGGCTAACCTCGACAATATCCAAGACGTTCAGCGTCTTGCTCATCGCCTCACGGATCAGGCAGTGGAACAGAACAGGCTGCCTCGTTGTATCAGCGCTATTACTACCGCTACCACCTCTGCTACTCCCGCTACTCCTAGCGACAACAAGCGGAAATGGGATGGGTATTCCAGCAAGGGTTCAGCTACCGTTCGGTCTCAAGCACAGCAGCAGCGCAAGAATAGTGATCACCAGAGCCGAGTCAGCCAACTTCTGGTGGTCAGGGGCAGGGTGGATATCGGGGAATTCACCCAATGTGTATCTAATGCAACAGACACCACGGTGGTTAGTGCAACAAGGGACGTTGCCAGAGGTGCCTCAAGATGGGCCATGAAGCTAAGGATTCAGGAGCCCACGGCCTGCAAATCGGAATCGCCAGCAGCAACAGCAAGCAGAAATCCTATGCAAAGACAAGATTGTTCGCATTCCTTGTTCTGGTTAAGAACCTCTCGAAGTTCAAGGCACCAAGAGTGGTGCTGTGGTTGGCATCACCTCTTTCTTGAAGGCTCGGAAATGTTTGCGGAAGGGCCACACCGCAATTTTGGCTCTCGTTAATAACGCATCAACGAAAGAAAAGAAGTTGGAAGACCATCCAGTTGTACGTGACTTTCCTCAGGTGTTTCCTGAAGATTTACCCAGTTTACCGCCTCACCGCCAAGTCGAATTTCAAATCGAGCTCGCTCCGGGGGCAGCACCTATAGCTCGAGCACCTTATCGATTAGCTCCAACTGAACTGGAAGAACTGTCTAAGCAGCTACAAGAGCTCTTGGAAAAGGGCTTTATTCGTCCAAGCTCTTCGCTTTGGGGAGCTCCAGTGTTATTTGTGAAGAAGAAAGACGGTACGTTCAGAATGTGCATCGACTACCGTGAACTCAACAAAGTGACGGTGAAGAACCGCTATCCTCTTCCACGTATAGACGACCTATTCGACCAGTTACAAGGGTCGTGTTATTACTCCAAGATAGACTTGAGGTCAGGTTACCATCAGCTGAGAGTCCGGGATGAGGACGTCTCCAAAACTGCATTCAGAACTCGCTACGGCCACTACGAGTTTCTTGTCATGCCATTCGGGCTTACGAACGCGCCTGCAGTCTTCATGGATCTTATGAACAGGGTGTGCAAACCCTATCTTGACAAGTTCGTCATTGTCTTCATCGACGACATTCTGATTTACTCCAAGAGTCAGGAGGAACACGAACAGCACCTACGATTGATCTTGGAACTGCTACGAAAGGAACAACTGTACGCTAAGTTTTCAAAATGCGACTTCTGGCTTCGTGAAGTCCACTTCTTAGGCCATGTGGTGAACAGGGATGGGATTCATGTCGATCCATCCAAGGTAGATTCGATCAGGAATTGGCCTGCACCGCGTACACCAACAGAAATACGCCAATTCTTGGGTTTGGCGGGGTATTACAGACGATTCATCAAAGACTTCTCCAAGATCGCACAGCCGCTTACACTACTGACACAGAAAGGTGTCACCTACCGTTGGGGTGATTCCCAGGAAACCGCTTTTCAGTACCTGAAGGATAGACTTTGTAGTGCACCTATCCTTTCATTATCAGAAGGCACGGATGATTTTGTGGTTTATTGTGACGCATCGATACAGGGGCTTGGTTGTGTATTGATGCAACGGGATAAAGTGATTGCCTACGCTTCTCGTCAACTCAAAGTTCATGAACGGAATTATACGACGCACGATTTAGAGCTGGGAGCTGTTGTATTTGCGCTTAAGATATGGCGACACTACCTGTACGGTACCAAGTGCACTATTTACACCGATCACAGGAGTCTCGAGCATATCTTCAAGCAGAAGGAATTGAACATGCGTCAACGAAGATGGGTCGAGCTACTTAATGATTATGAATGCGCTATCAAGTACCATCCAGGCAAAGCCAATGTTGTGGCTGACGCTCTCAGTCGGAAAGACACCTTACCTAGGCGTGTACGAGCCTTGCAGCTTACTATTCAGTCTAGTCTTCCTGCACAGATATGTGATGCTCAGGTAGAAGCATTGAAGCCAGAAAACGTCAAGGCTGAATCCTTACGCGGTTCAAGAGAACGATTGGAACAAAAGGAAGACGGTGCCTATTATGTAACGGGGCGTATTTGGGTCCCACTTTATGGCGGTTTACGAGAACTTGTGATGGATGAAGCGCACAAGTCTCGCTACTCAGTACATCCAGGTTCGGATAAGATGTACCACGATCTTAGAACTACATGTTGGTGGCCAAGCATGAAAGCTCACATCGCGACTTACGTCAGCAAGTGTTTGACTTATGCGAGAGTCAAGGTTGAATACCAGAAACCATCAGGCCTACTTCAGCAACCAGAAATACCACAATGGAAATGGGAGCAAATTTCCATGGATTTTGTTACTGGCTTGCCTAAGTCCCAGCGGGGGAACGATACTATTTGGTGATCGTCGATCGACTCACGAAGTCTGCTCACTTCTTGGCTATCAAAGAAACGGATAAGTTCTCCACTCTAGCAGACATATATCTCAAAGAAGTTGTTTCTAGGCACGGGGTGCCAACCTCTATTATTTCGGATCGGGATGCACGATTCACTTCAGAACTGTGGCAAGCGATGCACACATCCTTTGGCTCTCGATTAGACATGAGCACAGCATATCACCCTCAGACGGATGGGCAGTCTGAGCGCACGATTCAAACTCTAGAAGACATGCTTCGGGCATGTGTTATCGATTTTGGCAACGGCTGGGAAAAGTATCTTCCATTAGTGGAATTTTCGTACAATAACAGTTACCACACCAGCATTCAAGCCGCCCCATTCGAGGCATTGTACGGACGTAAATGCCGGTCACCTCTCTGTTGGGCAGAGGTGGGGGGTAGTCAAATCACAGGTCCAGAACTTGTAGTTGATGCTACTGAACGAATTGCACAGATACGACAACGCATGGCGGCGGCTCGTGACCATCAGAAAGCGTACTTAAACAAACGCCGGAAACCGCTCGAATTCCAAGTTGGGGATCGAGTGCTGCTCAAAGTCTCACCCTGGAAGGGTGTGGTTCATTTTGGTAAACGAGGCAAGCTCAATCCACGGTATGTTGGACCATTTGAAATCACTGAAAAGATAGGCAAAGTAGCCTACAGGTTAAACCTACCAGCTGAAGTCGGTGCAGTTCACAACGTATTACACGTGTCGAATCTGAAGAAGTGTCTGTCAGATGAGACCCTCATGGTTCCTTTCAAGGAACTCACTATCGACGAGCGGTTACAGTTCGTCGAGGAACCAGTTGAAATCACGGACCGGGATGTTAAGGTCCTCAAAAACAAGAGAATCCCTCTTGTTCGAGTTCGTTGGAACTCTAAACGTGGCCCAGAGTACACCTGGGAACGCGAAGACCAGATGACAGAAAAGTACCCCCAGTTATTCGAAACCAATGCAACTACTACTGAGGCTGAAGCTCCTACTGCGGAATTTCGGGACGAAATTCCAAATCAACGGGGGGATGATGTGACACCCCAGGAAAACCAGTGAACAATACAGCTTACCTAACTTCCTCAGTGAGTGCGTACCAAATTTCGGGACGAAATTTCTTTTAAGTTGGGGATAATGTGACAACCCGAGTTTTCGAGGTCTATCCGATTTAACTTCGTACTTATTTGCTATGTGTGTTTAAAAATGATTTCAAATGCAATGTAAGTGTTATTTGTGATATGTATGACAAGTGGGTATATGCTATACATATTTGAATGGTATAATTATTTAAAACATTGTTTTGTTTAGAAAACACTACCGGCCCAAGTCACTGTTGGATTAGTAAACCATCACCGGCCCAAACCTCTTATTCATATGATAACATGTTGCGTAACTTGAAACAAAAAAAACAAAAAAAACCATACAAACCCTAAAACCCCTAGGTGTGCGACGGCAGTGGAGTCTCCTCATCGAAACCCTGTGATCTCTCCAATCTATACTCTTGCATTCGGTTAGTGAGTTAATTGTTAATCCGTTGATTACTTTTGATAATTGATATGAACCATGATTGTATGTATCTTGTGTATAATGTTGCAACCCACTAAATATTTTGGTCCAATAATAGCATGGGAACATCTACAATTATCGGCCACCATATGTAAATTATTTCTTTGAATAGTAGTGATCATGTATATATGTGTATGTAAAATGGCGGCTATCATTGTCTTTAGTGGTGTTTGTGCAGGAAGTTAGTGATTATATGTTTGGATTGATGATTGTGTTATTTAGTAAAAAGGCAAATTAAATGAGTCCTAGGGAACCGATCTATATCAGTAACATAGTCGGCTCATTATATGTGTGTGCATGTAATCCAGATATTTGGTCCAATTGAAACATAGAAACAATAGTTACTTGTCGGCCATTTGTGGTAGTATTAATGAGCAATATCATTGAATATGGTGACAAACATAAACTGACAAACGAATGTGCTTGTGTTGTTATGATTTGTTTTTTTATTTATTGGCTAGTGTTGGATTGGGTAATATGGGCGGCTAGTAAAATGCATAGGTTACAAAAATCAAATGTGCAGGAGGTTATGTGGGATTTGGCGGTCAACTATCTTGATTGGAGGGGTTGGGCGGCCCAATGAGGGGCAGTGGCTATTGCAGCGGCCCACAAGCAAATGGGTGCCGACCGGAATTATTTAAGAATTATTAGTGTTGTCGTGGTGTTGGGCCGGAGAACTTTAGGGGATTGCAAAAGTCGATTGGGTCTTTGAGTATGTTAAACTGTTATATTAGATTACATAACAGATTTGAATAGTGATAAATTACTTTTGCACGAGTAACGAAAAGGTTGTTGTGTTGAACGGGTAAATTATGAGTGGCACTACATTAAACGTTGTGTCTTATTGTGATGGGTTGTAATTTTCGTGTTGGGCCGAACCCCTTTCAATTAGTCGGGCGGCACATAATCAGACATGCCATAATGGGCTACCAAGTAGTGTTAGCTTAATACACTTGTGACACGAAATTACTTGTGGCTCAAATTGCTTAATGTGTAATATGTGAACTTGTATGTAAACCGAACTGTTTGATTGTGCCATTAGGAAATACGAACTTGTGATGTGAGTGTGTTTTGAATGAGAATATACGTATGATTGCTATATGCTATACGAAAGTCACTGCTTAAAGATGTACACGTAGACCTTATATAAATATATGGATGTGAGTTTTGAATGCGGAACTAATTTCATGTGTGCATGAATACTCTAGGTTGTGATTTTTAACTATGAACAAGTAGTTATGCATACCGAGCAAACCAAGGTGAGTTCACACTCTCTTACCAAGGCATGGGATTCCCGGGGTGTGGGAAATGGGATTGAAAGGATAAGGTTGAATGGATTCATACGGACACAAATTACAAGACTACCATACCATCGTCCTCGGTTGTGCAGGACACATATGTAAAATCTACGTATACTTGTATTGCTCACTGTCCTCAGGTTGCGAAGGACACTCACGTAAAACCTACGTGAACTTACACTCATTACTGCCTCGGTTGTGTCAGGCACTTACGTAAAACCTACGTAAATCCCCACGTACCCCTATCCTCGGTTGTGAAGGATACTTACGTAAATCCTATGTAAACTTTTACGT
The DNA here is from genome assembly GCF_002127325.2 of Helianthus annuus. Taxonomy (NCBI): domain Eukaryota; kingdom Viridiplantae; phylum Streptophyta; class Magnoliopsida; order Asterales; family Asteraceae; genus Helianthus; species Helianthus annuus. The sequence continues at coordinate 148,834,554 of NC_035444.2, read as the reverse complement.
ATTACTGTTCTCGGTTGTGAAGAACACTTATGGTTACGCATAGTCTAGTGGATTAATAACATGGGAAGCCCCCACCAATAGAAACCAATATCGGCCCAGTAGAGCCACATGTTACATACGGACTTACTGTTATGCTTTTACTTACTGTGAACTCGCTCAACTAGTTGTTGACTCTCTGCTGCATGCCTTGCAGGACCTTAGGTACTAATGGAGCTTGCACAAGGAGGAGCAGGTCGTTGTGGGCAAAGGATCGCGAATGATTATTAAATACTATTGACATTTCAAACATTAACACTTATGTTTGGGTTTATACATTATGCTTCCGCTACATTTACTTATGTTGGTTTTGATAAACACCTTTCGTATTGATGGATAACTTTTACCATTTAACTACATGTTCAATATGATTGGTGGCTTGATCCTGGTCATGTCACGCTCCCAAGCGGTGATACTCCGCAGATGGATTTTGGGGGTGTGACAGTCATTGTCTCCATCGACGACATTCTGATCTACTCCAAGAGTCAGGAGGAACACGAGCAGCACTTACGTCTTATCTTGGAACTTCTTCGAAAGGAACAACTGTACGCCAAGTTTTCAAAATGCGACTTCTGGCTTCGTGAAGTCCACTTTCTAGGCCATGTGGTGAACAGGGATGGGATCCATGTCGATCCATCCAAGGTAGATTCGATCAGGAACTGGCCTACACCGCGTACACCAACAGAAATACGCCAATTCTTGGGTTTGGCGGGGTATTACAGACGATTCATCAAAGACTTTTCGAAGATCGCTCAGCCGCTCACTATGTTGACACAGAAAGGTGTTCCCTATCGTTGGGGTAATACACAAGAAATTGCTTTTCAGTACCTAAAGGATAGGCTATGCAGCGCACCTATTCTCTCATTGCCAGAAGGCACGGACGATTTTGTGGTCTTTTGTGACGCATCGATACAGGGGCTTGGTTGTGTATTGATGCAACGGGATAAAGTTATTGCTACGCTTCTCGTCAACTCAAAGTTCATGAACGAAACTACACGACGCACGATTTAGAGCTGGGAGCTGTTGTTTTCGCGCTTAAGATATGGCGACACTACCTGTACGGTACCAAGTGCACTATTTACACCGATCACAGGAGTCTCGAGCATATTCTTAAGCAAAAGGATTTGAACATGCCTCAACGAAGATGGGTCGAACTACTGAACGACTACGAATGCGCTATTAAGTACCATCCAGGCAAAGCCAATGTTGTGGCTGACGCTCTCAGTCGAAAGGACACTCTACCTAGACGCGTACGAGCTTTGCAGCTCACTATTCAGTCCGGTCTTCCTACACAGATACGTGATGCTCAGGTGGAAGCATTAAAACCAGAAAACGTTAAGGCTGAAGCCTTACGCGGCTCAAGGCAACGAATGGAACAAAAGGAAGATGGCGCCTACTATGTAACGGGGCGTATTTGGGTCCCACTCTTTGGCGGTTTACGCGAGCTGGTAATGGATGAAGCTCACAAGTCCCGCTACTCGGTACATCCAGGGTCGGATAAAATGTACCACGACATCAGAACTACATACTGGTGGCCTAGCATGAAGGCCCACATTGCAACCTACATCGGCAAATGTTTGACATGTGCAAAAGTCAAAGTGGAGTATCAGAAACCAGCGGGCCTACTTCAGCAACCCAAGATACCGCAATGGAAATGGGAAGAAATTTCCATGGATTTCGTTACAGGCCTACCCAGATCCCAGCGTGGGAATGACACCATATGGGTGATCGTGGATCGACTCACCAAGTCTGCACACTTCCTGGCGATAAAGGAAACGGATAAGTTCTCCACTTTAGCGGACATCTATCTTAAAGAAGTTGTTTCGAGGCACGGGGTGCCCACTTCCATCATTTCAGATCGGGATGCACGATTCACGTCAGAGCTATGGCAAGCGATGCATAAATCTTTCGGCTCACGGTTAGACATGAGCACAGCGTATCACCCTCAGACGGATGGGCAGTCTGAGCGAACGATCCAGACTCTTGAAGACATGCTTCGGGCATGTGTTATTGATTTCGGCAACGGCTGGGAAAAGCATCTCCCTTTGGTGGAGTTTTCATATAATAACAGTTATCACACCAGCATACAAGCCGCTCCATTCGAGGCATTGTACGGACGCAAATGCCGGTCACCTCTCTGTTGGGCAGAGGTGGGGGATAGTCAGATCACGGGTCTAGAGATTGTAGTGGACGCCACGGAAAAGATTGCACAGATACGACAACGCATGGCGGCAGCACGCGACCGTCAGAAAGCATACGCGGATAAGCGTAGGAAACCGTTGGAATTTCAGGTCGGGGACCGGGTTTTACTAAAAGTCTCACCCTGGAAGGGTGTGGTTCGTTTTGGCAAACGGGGCAAACTGAATCCACGGTATGTCGGACCGTTCGAGATCATTGAGAAAATAGGCAAAGTGGCCTACAAGCTAAACCTACCAGCTGAACTCGATGCAGTTCACAATGTATTTCACGTGTCGAATCTGAAGAAGTGCCTGTCAGATGAGACCCTCATAGTTCCTTTTAAGGAACTCACTATCGACGAGCGGTTGCAGTTCGTCGAAGAGCCAGTTGAAATCACGGACCGGGATGTTAAGGTCCTCAAAAGCAAGAGAATCCCTCTTGTTCGAGTTCGTTGGAACTCCCGACGTGGCCCAGAGTACACCTGGGAACGCGAAGACCAAATGAAAGAAAAGTACCCCCAGTTATTCGGAACCAATGCAACCACTACTGAGACTGAAGCTACTACTGCGGAATTTCGGGACGAAATTCCAAATCAACGGGGGGATGATGTGACACCCCAGGAAAACCAGTAAACGATACAACTTACCTAGCTTCCTCAGTAACCGCATGCTAAATTTCGGGACGAAATTTCTTTCAAGTTGGGGATAATGTGACAACTCGAATTTCCAAGATTTCCATTACGCATTTATTGCACGTTTATTGATTGTTTAATTGTTTGCTTGCACAATTAGTTGCTGTGAAACTGTAACGTTGTTGATTCAGTTAAGTATATGTGTTGATTATGAAAGATTTGTCAAATGTATGAATGTGGTGGTGAAACTGTGAACTATTTTGAGATGCTGTGCTATTGTAAATTATGATACTTAGGGAGGTAGAGGGTAATTAGTGAAATCTTAGAGATACTTAACCCTAATCCCCTTTTCGCTAATCATTCTCACAAAAATCCAAAGCACGTACTTCACATTCACTAGCAATCATCACCATCATCATTGGCAAGACATTTCCGCACTTTCGATTCCTCTCTTTCTCTAGAACCATTCAAGGTAATTGTGTAATCATTGTTTATTGATTGTTGGATTGTTAACAATGCATGATTCTTGTAATTTTTGAAAACCCTAATTTATCATTTGATGGTTCTATGCTTTAATTTGAATCTTGATTATTGAAATGATGATGATGATTAGTGTATGCTTGATAGATTGATCCTGTGATGATGGTTGTTGTTAAGTATCGATTGACTGATTGATCCTGCATTGTGAAAGTAGGTAACTAGGGTTTCTGTTCGTATGAAATCAAGAATGTAACTGCTACGATCACAATTGAATATGAACATTCGTATGTCAGAGTTTTATTGAATGTGTTTTGTCTGAGTTTTATAACAAGATAGCTTGTCCGAATTTTATATGGGGTAAAGGATGTCTGAGTTTTGTTATAGCGAATCATACCCGACTTATTCAATGTATTGATAGTCTAGTTTTGGACCCTTGATGCGTGTCCGATGTTTAACCCTAGGTTAAGGGGTCCGAGTTTCATTTATACATAACATAAAGGTCCGACTTTTAACCATCACACCACATGTCCGACTTTTGCTTAGTGTTATAAGTCCGAGCTTTATTAATGTGTTGACTTATCCGAGTTTTAAAGAGCAGCCAGGTCCGAGTTTTGGTGCATATCCGACTTTCTTTATAACAATGACTCTTGTCCGAGTTTTGTTTGTAATAATGATGTCCGAGTTTCTTGCCACATAGTGTGGTCCGAGTTTTTGAGCAAAGAACAAGGTCCGACTTTGTGGCCTTGCCCATTTGGTCCGAGTTTTTGTTCACAAAACATGAAGTACGACCTTGTGACCCTTCCCTTGTTCTTGCCCGAGTTTATGGCCCCAAAACCCCCACCCCTAGTCCGAATTTTGTAATGAAAAGACACAGGGTCCGAGTTTGTAAGGGGGGGAGGTATGTCATGGTTTTGTTGTGGATATGGTCCAAGTTTTATGATTAATAGACATGATCTGATCTTTTTGCTGATGATACACATGTCCAAGGTTTGATTGAATTAGCGTTGTCTGAGTTATAAGTGAAGGATGAGAGTTTACCTGTAAACACATGTGTTAGAGCTTACTGTGTGTTCTGTTTATGATTGCATGCTATTGAATGTTACCGCATGAATCCATATGTTAAAATAATCCTTATTATACCCTTCTGTACACAACTCTCACACGGATCACAACTGTTTAGACTTCAGTGACTTGTAAACCCTAATTGTATGGAACACTTACATCGTATCATGTGCAACATATCCTAGGTCGTGTGTTGTCACACCCCCAAAATCCACCTGCGGATAACACCCGCTTCGAGGGCGTGACTGACCAGGATCCAGCCACCAATTATACTGAATAATTAAGTTCATAACGAAAGTAAAACTTACTAACCATAAGATTAGCAAATATCAAGTTTAGGGTTCAATGTTTTAAGTTCAGAGTAAAAAGTAGCGGAAGCATAAGTAAACAGTTTTAAACAATGTTCATAAGGTAAGCATGATAAAAGCCCAACACACGGGCAGACGACCACTACACATCCCAAGCAGCTGCTCCAGTCACTGGCCACCTGCAAAGCATGCAGTAAGGGGGTCAACAATAATGCTGAGTGAGTTCACTAGTTGTCCAGTTTTAATTACCAAAAACTCATTTCACCAGTTAATTTATCCGTTTATACATGCCATGGGGAGCTACCCCGAAAGTTAGCGACTAAACTGTTTTTCCAATACCGAACACTAGGTAACCGTTTGCGTTTCCGCAGGATGCCCCGATGTCAATGTTCTATCATCATTGACGGATGCCTGAGTACATTAGTTCACGACCGATCCCATACCATGGCACGGTGTGAGGCTGGTAAGACCTAAATAGCGCTATCAACTAATAACCCGTTCGCCTGGCCCCGGCGACTAATGGTATTAAGTAGTAGGGACTTGAGTGATAGAGTTGCGTTTAGTGCCGTTTAGTTGCATTCCGTATAAACAGTAATTAACTAAAAGGTTTCCCAATGACAAGGGAAGGAAAAGTAAGTTTGTTCCCAGTAACTAGGGAAGGAATGTAAATGGTATCCCCTTTACAAGGGGATAGGGTTGTTTTAGTCTCGTGTCCCAAACCACCGGGATGCATGCTTTTAAGTTGTGAACTCACCTTGGGTTGCTCGGTAGATTATTTTACCCGGTCAAGTAAGTTGGTCACCACATCCTAACATGGTTACCAAATATGGGTCAAGTCGGGTATAAGTAAACACATAGCGAACACGTATGGCAATGCAGATAGCAAACACGTATAACATACGAATATACAAACAGTTGGGTTATTGGGCCTAAACAGTAACAGATACACATGCAGCCCAGTTAACAGATAGTCCAACAAGTCAAGGCCCAACAACGAAGTAGCCCAGTCGAGACAAGGGTGGTTGCGACTCGCAACCGAGGTTACGACTCGCAACCGAGGTCTCGGTTCATCACGTTTTGGTTACGAGTCGCAACCAGAGGTTACGACTCGCAACCAGCAGTTCTGACTCAGTAGCAGTGGTTACGACTCGCAACCGGATTCGATACACGTTGATTACGACTCGCAACCGGGAGGTCTCGACAAATCCTGCTGTGGTCTCGAGTCGCAACCAAAGGTTCCGACTCGCAACCGTGATTACGTGCACAGAAATCCTTCTAGAACCTGCAAACAGTACTGGCCAATAGAATTGCAATTTCATGAAATCAGATTGTACTATGCCACTAGAACATGTTTTCTTGTCTAACCCTTGTCTAAAATGGATCAAACACACATATTTTTGAATATACAAACCATCTTCAAACTGTTCATCATATAATCAAACAATATTCGAACCACATTCATCATTTAAGCATGAAACCATAAGGTCAAAGAACACATATTTAACACAATCCGTTTTAACATTAATGAGCATAATCGGCATTATTATTCTCGGTTCCTAGCCTAGCATGATTCATCATTAATCAAAACTCATGAGATCAAGCAAATCATGCATACCACTTGGTCAAAATCATCCTAACAAGCATCTAGCATTAACCGAATAACAAAACCATTTAACACAAAACCGGATTATTTTCATTAAGACACAAAATCATTTCAAGCAATCACTTTTATCATCAAACAAGCCTTTTATAGCAACAACATCAACAATCAAGCACTAACAAGCATTTTAGTAACAAGACAAACAACTTGTAGAAATATTCATGCTAACCGGTTAGAAGTAGTGGTCCAAGAATTCGATAAACTAAGCTCCGAAAGATGATCTTGAGCTTGAATCCGCGAGCCTTGATGTCTCCGGTTGGTTCCGAGTAGGAAGAGGAGATGAGAGGAGGTTGATGATCTTAGGGTTTTAGGGTTTAGTGAGAGGAGATGAGAGGAGAGTAGGAAAGTGTTGTAAAAATGGTTAAGGGAGGGGTGGGTTGGTTTATATAAGGTTGCGAGTGGGTTAGGGTGATTCCGGGTTGGGTTCTCGATCACAAGGCCTTAACCGGCCCAAACCAAACAACCGGCCCCTTTTGTTGTTCACGGTTCACTCGAGGCCGGGTGGTCTCGAGTCGGGTTTGCGGGTCTCGGCTCACATATATATAATACACACTCATACCTATATATGTATATACATATCATACATACACACAATGCAAGGATCACATAGAACATCAAAACAATACACAACTTTTTCATTTAATATATAAGTCATATATATATATATACAAGTAGGTTGAATACAGGAATGGTTGTCCGGGAAAATCCGAAGTGTCACATTATCCCCAAGTTTTAAGAACTTTCGTCCCGAAAGTTAAGGCAGCCACTGTCAAGCTAGCGTAAGTGAAAGCGTTTCAACGGGGTGTCACATCATCCCTCCGTTAGTTTGGAATTTCGTCCCGAAATTCGGTTGTAGCTTCAGTGCTGGGGTTTTCATTTGGGAACAACTGGGGATACTTGTGCTTCATCTGGTCTTCCCGCTCCCAGGTATACTCTGGGCCACGTCGCGAGTTCCAACGGACTCGTACGAGAGGTATCTGGCTACGTTTGAGGATTTTGATCTCTCGATCAGTGATCTCAATCGGTTCCTTGTCAGTTCCTTAAAAGGAATCACAAGTGTTTCATCCGACAAACACTTCTTTAGGTTGGATACGTGAAAAACGTTGTGTACCGCACTCAGTTCTTCAGGCAGGTTCAATCTATAAGCAACCTTACCGATCTTCTCGGTAATTTCGAATGGTCCGATATAACGCGGATTAAGCTTGCCCCGTTTACCAAAGAGAACCACACCCTTCCAGGGTGAGACTTTAAGTAAAACCCGGTCACCGACCTGGAATTCCAATGGTTTCCTACGCTTATCAGCGTAGCTCTTCTGACGGTCACGAGCTGCCGCCATGCGTTGTCTGATCTGGGCAATCTTTTCCGTTGTATCTACCACCATCTCTGGGCCCGTGATTTGACTATCACCGATTTCCGCCCAGCAGAGAGGTGACCGGCATTTACGACCGTATAATGCCTCAAAAGGTGCTGCCTGAATACTGGTGTGGTAGCTGTTGTTGTAAGAGAACTCTACTAGCGGTAGATGCTTCTCCCAATTCTTGCCAAAATCGATCACACACGCTCTAAGCATGTCTTCTAGGGTTTGGATGGTGCGTTCAGACTGTCCATCCGTTTGCGGGTGATAAGCGGTGCTCATGTCCAAACGTGAGCCAAAGGATTTGTGCATAGCTTGCCACAATTCCGAAGTAAAACGAGCGTCTCGGTCGGAAATAATTGAGGTTGGCACTCCGTGCCTCGAAACTACTTCCTTTAAGTAAACCTCCGCCAAGGTAGAAAACTTGTCTGTTTCCTTAATGGCCAGAAAGTGCGCGGACTTGGTCAATCGATCTACTATTACCCAGATAGTATTATTTCCGCGTTGAGACCTAGGTAGCCCTGTAACAAAATCCATGGAAATTTGCTCCCATTTCCATTTCGGGATTTCTGGTTGTTGAAGTAGACCCGCTGGCTTCTGGTATTTTGTCTTGACTCTTGCGCAAGTCAAACATTTGCTGACGTATGCTGCTATGTGGGCCTTCATACCAGGCCACCAGTATGTAGTCTTCAAATCGTGGTACATCTTGTCCGAACCAGGATGTACTGAGTAGCGGGACTTGTGGGCTTCATCCATCACGAGTTCACGTAAATCTCCATAGAGTGGAACCCAAATGCGCCCTGTTACATAGTAAGCACCATCTTCTTTCTGTTCTAGTTGCTGCCTCGACCCTCGCAGAGACTCAGCCCTGATGTTTTCCGGCTTCAATGCTTCAACTTGAGCATTTCGGATCTGGGTAGGGAGGTTAGACTGGATGGTAAGTTGCAATGCTCGCACGCGCTTTGGTATAGTGTCCTTTCGGCTGAGGGCGTCTGCCACGACATTGGCCTTGCCCGGATGATACTTGATGGCGCATTCGTAGTCATTCAAGAGTTCGACCCATCGACGTTGTCGCATGTTCAATTCCTTTTGCCTAAAGATATGCTCGAGACTCCTGTGATCGGTGTAAATAGTGCACTTGGTACCGTACAGGTAATGTCTCCATATCTTAAGAGCAAAAACCACTGCCCCCAGTTCCAAGTCATGCGTCGTGTAGTTCTTTTCGTGCGTCTTGAGTTGTCGAGAGGCGTAGGCAATAACTTTCTCCCGTTGCATCAACACACAACCGAGCCCATGAATAGATGCATCGCAGTAAACCACAAAGTCGTCAGTGCCTTCAGGCAATGAGAGGATAGGAGCGCTACAGAGGTTATCCTTAAGCCTCTGAAAAGCAGATTCCTGCGCTTCCTTCCACTTGTAGGCGACGCCTTTCTGAGTGAGTGTAGTGAGGGGTTGTGCAATCTTTGAGAATCCCTGAATGAATCTGCGGTAGTATCCTGCCAATCCCAAGAATTGGCGAACTTCAGTGGGAGTCTTAGGCGTAGGCCAGTTCTTTATCGATTCGATCTTAGCTGGGTCAACATGAATTCCGTTCTTGTTGACTACATGCCCAAGGAAATGGACTTCTCGAAGCCAGAAGTCACATTTAGAGAATTTGGCGTACAGCTGCTCGTTGCGAAGGAGTTCCAGAATAAGGCGTAGGTGTCGTTCATGCTCTTCTTGACTTTTCGAATAAATCAGGATGTCATCGATAAACACGATCACGAATTTGTCGAGGTAAGGCTTGCACACTCGGTTCATGAGATCCATGAAAACTGCAGGTGCGTTAGTCATTCCAAAAGGCATAACGAGGAACTCGTAATGACCATAACGAGTCCTGAATGCAGTCTTAGAGATGTCTTCATTACGAACTCTCAGCTGATGATAGCCTGATCGCAGGTCGATCTTAGAATAGTAGCTCGATCCTTGCAGCTGATCGAATAGGTCGTCGATGCGTGGGAGAGGGTAACGATTCTTGATGGTAACCTTGTTCAGCTCACGATAGTCTATGCACATTCGGAATGTGCCATCCTTCTTTTTGACAAAGAGTACTGGGGCTCCCCAGGGTGATGAACTGGGACGGATAAATCCTTTATCCAATAGTTCCTGTAGTTGCGTAGAGAGTTCTTTCAGTTCTGCAGGGGCTAAACGGTACGGTGCACGAGCTATGGGTGCTGCTCCGGGAGCTAGCTCGATTTGGAATTCGACCTGACGGTGGGGAGGGAGTCCAGGTAGCTCCTCAGGAAATACCTCGGGATAGTCTCGTACTACAGGAAAATCTTCAATCCTCTTTTCCTTATCATGGGTATCGGTGACAAGTGCTAGGATAGCGGTGTGCCCTTTTTGCAAACACTTCTGGGCTTTTAAAAGCGAGATAATGCCTGTGACTTCTCCACCTTTGTTGCCTTGGACGATGAGGGGTTGGCCAGAACGGCGAGGAATACGAACCGCTTTCTCTTGACAGAGGATCTCAGCACGATGTTTGGATAACCAATCCATACCAATGACGACGTCGAAGCTTCCAAGTTTGACAGGGAAAAGATCGATACTAAACGTGTGGCCAGACAATTCTAGTGTGCAGTCGTGGATCATGTGCGTGGCCTCGATGTTCTTACCATTAGCTATCTCGACAATGTGCTTAGAACTTAATAATGCAGGCGAGTGCTTAAGTTTCTTACTAATGCGAAGGGATACATAACTGGCATCGGCACCGGAATCAAATAACACAGAAACATAACGATCATCAAGTAGGAACTTACCCGCCACGACGTTGGGATCGTTCCTTGCTTCTCCAGCTCCAATCACGAAAGCTCTGCCCCTTGCACCATTCCCAGCATTGTTGTTTTGCTCATTGTTCCCAGCTCCCTGATTGTTGTTGCGGTTCTGATTCAGTTCAGGGCAATCCTTTCGCATGTGCCCTGTTGCCCCACATTTAAAACATGCCCGGTTGTTTCCCTGCTGCTGTTGCTGTTGGGGTTGTTGCTGATTCTGCCTTGCTGGGAACTGACTTCTACAATCCTTGGCTTCGTGCCCCATCTTGTGGCATCGCTGACACTGACCCTTGTTGCACGCCCCATTGTGGTGCCTGTTACACTTGTTGCACTTAGGGTAGCTTCCCTGGTAGCTACCCTGTTGCTGAGTGCCCTTGTTGTTGTCAGTTTTCCTTTGCTGAGCTGGGGCCTGAGTAGAGTTAGCATCCTTGCCATGATTTCCATCCCACTTTCGTTTACCATCACTGGAAGTTCCTTCCGCAGCACTGATTCTTTTGGGCAACCTGCCCTCTTCCTCAGCCTGGTTGGTGAGTTTGTGGGCAAGACGAACCACGGGCTGTATGGCAGTGAGGTTGGCCGAGGTTACATGGCTCCTGATTTCCGGGACTAAACCCTTGATGTACAATTCGATCCTTCGGTACATGGGTCGGGACAAGTTTGGACAAAGAGCAGCGTAGTCGTTGGACAGCTTGGTGTAGGTCTCAATCTCTGACCCAACCATCTTGAGTTCATAGTACTCGTCCTCGAGTTTGTGGATGCCATCCCTGTGACAGTACTCTTCCTTGATCATATCCTTGAAATCCTCCCACGCAGTAGCGTTAGCAGTCTCCAAACCAAGCATTTGAATTTGCGCCTTCCACCATGAAAGTGCGCTTCCCTCTAGAGTACCAGTAGCAAACTTCACCCAATTAGCAGGGGGACACTCGCAGACAGCGAAGACAGCTTCGACCTTCTCGATCCAGTGTAGGAGACCTATGGCACCCTCAGTGCCACTGAACGGAAGAGGCTTGCAATCCATGAAGGTCTTGAAGGTACAAACACGTGGTTGCACAGGCGCAGGCTGACCTGTTGTGAGGAGTGAAGCGAAATAGGTTTAGAGGCGAAAGACGGTGTGGCGGTAGGATCTAAACATCCTAAAACAACGAGCTTACCTATAGGGTGAGCTGCGAAAGCTGCAGCCACAGTGTTGAGCAGGTTAGTGAACTGAGCCTGAGTCATGTTGACGTTTCCTCGTCCGCGTCCACTCATTGTCTTCATAACCAGAAAACATAGTATGAGTGTGATGTCGTAACATAGCGAGAATGAGATAGAAGAGAGAAGGTGTATCTATCTAATCAGGCAAACTAGTACGTATAGTAAAGCAGAAAGCATAAGACAACCAAGCAAGTAAATATGGGTCCGAGCTATGAGGTCAGATAAGTCGAGCCTTGCACTTGGAGTGTAGTGTCGTCACGAGTCATGGGTTATAGTCTGGTTTTTCTCAAAAAGATTTTTCCCCTTTTTAAAACCAAGTTCACTATAACCAATGGCTCTGATACCAATCTGTCACACCCCCAAAATCCACCTGCGGATAACACCCGCTTCGAGGGCGTGACTGACCAGGATCCAGCCACCAATTATACTGAATAATTAAGTTCATAACGAAAGTAATACTTACTAACCATAAGATTAGCAAATATCAAGTTTAGGGTTCAATGTTTTAAGTTCAGAGTAAAAAGTAGCGGAAGCATAAGTAAACAGTTTTAAACAATGTTCATAAGGTAAGCATGATAAAAGCCCAACACACGGGCAGACGACCACTACACATCCCAAGCAGCTGCTCCAGTCACTGGCCACCTGCAAAGCATGCAGTAAGGGGGTCAACAATAATGCTGAGTGAGTTCACTAGTTGTCCAGTTTTAATTACCAAAAACTCGTTTCACCAGTTAATTTATCCGTTTATACATGCCATGGGGAGCTACCCCGAAAGTTAGCGACTAAACTGTTTTTCCAATACCGAACACTAGGTAACCGTTTGCGTTTCCGCAGGATGCCCCGATGTCAATGTTCTATCATCATTGACGGATGCCTGAGTACATTAGTTCACGACCGATCCCATACCATGGCACGGTGTGAGGCTGGTAAGACCTAAATAGCGCTATCAACTAATAACCCGTTCGCCTGGCCCCGGCGACTAATCGGTATTAAGTAGTAGGGACTTGAGTGATAGAGTTGCGTTTAGTGCCGTTTAGTTGCATTCCGTATAAACAGTAATTAACTAAAAGGTTTCCCAATGACAAGGGAAGGAAAAGTAAGTTTGTTCCCAGTAACTAGGGAAGGAATGTAAATGGTATCCCCTTTACAAGGGGATAGGGTTGTTTTAGTCTCGTGTCCCAAACCACCGGGACGCATGCTTTTAAGTTGTGAACTCACCTTGGGTTGCTCGGTAGATTATTTTACCCGGTCAAGTAAGTTGGTCACCACGTCCTAACATGGTTACCAAATATGGGTCAAGTCGGGTATAAGTAAACACATAGCGAACACGTATGGCAATGCAGATAGCAAACACGTATAACATACGAATATACAAACAGTTGGGTTATTGGGCCTAAACAGTAACAGATACACATGCAGCCCAGTTAACAGATAGTCCAACAAGTCAAGGCCCAACAACGAAGTAGCCCAGTCGAGACAAGGGTGGTTGCGACTCGCAACCGAGGTTACGACTCGCAACCGAGGTCTCGGTTCATCACGTTTTGGTTACGAGTCGCAACCAGAGGTTACGACTCGCAACCAGCAGTTCCGACTCAGTAGCAGTGGTTACGACTCGCAACCGGATTCGATACACGTTGATTACGACTCGCAACCGGGAGGTCTCGACAAATCCTGCTGTGGTCTCGAGTCGCAACCAAAGGTTCCGACTCGCAACCGTGATTACGTGCACAGAAATCCTTCTAGAACCTGCAAACAGTACTGGCCAATAGAATTGCAATTTCATGAAATCAGATTGTACTATGCCACTAGAACATGTTTTCTTGTCTAACCCTTGTCTAAAATGGATCAAACACACATATTTTTGAATATACAAACCATCTTCAAACTGTTCATCATATAATCAAACAATATTCGAACCACATTCATCATTTAAGCATGAAACCATAAGGTCAAAGAACACATATTTAACACAATCCGTTTTAACATTAATGAGCATAATCGGCATTATTATTCTCGGTTCCTAGCCTAGCATGATTCATCATTAATCAAAACTCATGAGATCAAGCAAATCATGCATACCACTTGGTCAAAATCATTCTAACAAGCATCTAGCATTAACCGAATAACAAAACCATTTAACACAAAACCGGATTATTTTCATTAAGACACAAAATCATTTCAAGCAATCACTTTTATCATCAAACAAGCCTTTTATAGCAACAACATCAACAATCAAGCACTAACAAGCATTTTAGTAACAAGACAAACAACTTGTAGAAATATTCATGCTAACCGGTTAGAAGTAGTGGTCCAAGAATTCGATAAACTAAGCTCCGAAAGATGATCTTGAGCTTGAATCCGCGAGCCTTGATGTCTCCGGTTGGTTCCGAGTAGGAAGAGGAGATGAGAGGAGGTTGATGATCTTAGGGTTTTAGGGTTTAGTGAGAGGAGATGAGAGGAGAGTAGGAAAGTGTTGTAAAAATGGTTAAGGGAGGGGTGGGTTGGTTTATATAAGGTTGCGAGTGGGTTAGGGTGATTCCGGGTTGGGTTCTCGATCACAAGGCCTTAACCGGCCCAAACCAAACAACCGGCCCCTTTTGTTGTTCACGGTTCACTCGAGGCCGGGTGGTCTCGAGTCGGGTTTGCGGGTCTCGGCTCACATATATATAATACACACTCATACCTATATATGTATATACATATCATACATACACACAATGCAAGGATCACATAGAACATCAAAACAATACACAACTTTTTCATTTAATATATAAGTCATATATATATATATACAAGTAGGTTGAATACAGGAATGGTTGTCCGGGAAAATCCGAAGTGTCACATGTGTAACGGACTTAGACATTTGATAAACCCTAGAGCATAGCATACCGAGCAAACCAAGGTGAGTTCACACAGCCAAGGCATGGGGTTCCCGGGTGGGAATGGGATTTGATGAACTATTGTATATACTTCGCTGATAGAACTACGACTAGACTAGTAACACTTATTGAACTGATCTTCGCACACCTGCCAAGGGTTGGCCGCGATATTATGACTGACTTCGCACACCTGCCTTTGGAAGGCCGCGAACTGAATTTACTAATCTTCGCACACCTGCCTGGTAGGCCACGATACAGATAAACCTAGTCTAGAATACTCGGGAGGAACATCCCCTAATATCTTCGCATACCTGCCTGGGAGGCCGCGATGGAAACTAATACGATACATGACATAACGAACGAACATACTACTACTCACACTATACTATTACTGAACTGTTAACTGTGAACTCGCTCAACTAGTTGTTGACTCGTTGCTGCATGCCTTGCAGGATCTTAGGTACTTATGGAGCTTGCACTGGAGGCGCGGTCGTTGTGGACAAGGATCGTGATTACTATGTTGAACTGTTAAGACATTTAAAACTATTAACTATGTTGGATTACTTACATGCTTCCGCTACTTAAACTATGTTTTGTTGGAACATCAATTGTATTGAATTGGGTTATGAATTTCTTTAATTATTTATATTGTTCAATATGATTGGTGGCTTGATCCGGGTCAGTCACGCTCCCAAGCGGTGATACTCCGCAGGTGGATTTTGGGGGTGTGACACTGGCTAACACCCCTCCGATGCTTAAGTCAGTATTTGGGTTCAAATAAATAATATTAAAAGAAATAGAATTCATACCATCCTGAGTTAGAAATTAAATTCCTAACTCACTTAAAATAGAGCTTCAAATGTATAGCATTCCAGGATCTTGGCAGCATATCCCCCTCCATATTCTTGAGTCGGCATACTCCTTTTCCTAATTCTGATTCAATCTCATAGGGTCCTTCCCATTTTGGAGCTAACTTTCCATCAGCAGGATTAGTAGTGTTCTGAAAAGCCTTTCTCAATACCCAATCTCCAACCTGGAACCTTCTAGTCCTTATATTCTTGTTATATGCTTTGGATATCCTTTGTGGATATGCTGCTATCCTTAGCCTTGCTGCGTCTCTTGTCTCATCAATAGTATCCAACTCCTGGCATAGGATTTCAGGATTTTGCTGAGGATCCCGGAGGCTGGATCTTGCTATAGGTATTACCATTTCTGTCGGGATCACCGCCTCTGCTCCAAATACTAAAGAAAACGGGGTTTGGCCAGTTGCACTTTTTATCGTTGTTCTTGTTAGGGGAGGATTTTCCAATGATTTGTGATCCTCAATTGCCGTTGGGTTTAGTGATCCTTACTTCTGTTTGAGCTAGTGATCCTCAGAAGTATTGCAGTATCAGGATCATGGATCATCATAAGGATCCTTATACTAACGATTGTCTGCTTTAAATATGATGTTGTTTTGCAGGAGTCCGAGCTTGGACTTGGTCTTGGCGATATTCCTGGAGCATATTCCATGTTTATTCCGCACGTGCATGACTGAAGTGGACGTTATGGAGTTCGTGGAGGACTTGCATGAAATGCGGATAGTTAGTTAGCTTAGATATTTTCTATTTTTAAAGGGGATAGCAAGCTAAATAGAAACACTTAGCTATTTTTAGCTTAACACACACACTAGTAACTACTCTCACCAGCTCGTAACCATTCACTTCGCGATTACACATTTTTGTGCACTTTACACTATAGTGATCCTTGTAATTAGCTCGCTATCATCCGAAGTTGTAAAACATTTCTTGTTTAATTTGAGTTGGTGATCGGCAGTTTCCATTACCCAAGGTTTTTTATACCGGAGGTCATTCATTGATCAAGGGCTTTTTCCTCGTATAAATCTCTGTGTCACTTGTTCATTAAATTTCAGAGTGATCCTTAATATCTTTCATTAATTCAAGCATCACACCTCACAACAGAAAGTTTGGTTGCATTATCATTGCTTGATTTTTGACCAAAACAGTTTGGCGCCCACCGTGGAGCGATTGGTGCTTCATTCCTAAGGAATTCTTGTTTTTGTGATCATTCCGGTTCGTTACAATCAAGCAGATGGCTTCTTCAGCAAAGAACACTTCAAGTGTAATGTATGCGGTCAATTCATCCTAGGGCGTTCCACCTTTGCCTCCACCACCTTCTGGATCTCAGAAGAATGCTAAGAAGAAACCAACTCCTATTTTCTCAAAACCTCCAACTTCTTCTGCATCTTATACTCCTACTACTAGTGATCTTTTTACTTTAATTTTGCAGATGAAGGATCACATACAGTAGCAGGACAAGACCAACGAAAGGATTCTCAGTGAAATTGGAGATATCAAGAAACAGAAGAGATCGGCAGAGGATCATTCCCCATTGATGCCCAGATCATTGAATTTCGAAACTCCGGTCATAACCTCTCAGCATTCTGCAGCTCCAGATGTCCAATACTTGGGTGGAACAAGAGGAATGCACTACAGATCCTCAGCAACGTCTCAGGCCTTGGGATCCTATTTTCAACCAGCAGGATCCTTCTCTCAGCATCAGGGATCCTTTGTCAGCTCTGGAGGATACATGGGGACGCAGCAGGTTCAAGGATCCTCTCAGGTTCAAGGATCCTCTCAGCTCCAAGGATCCTCTCAGGTCCAAGGATCCTCTCAGGTTCAAGGATCCTCCTTTCAGCCTCAAGGATCCTCTCAGGTTTTCGGATCCATGGATTATCCTCCAAGACCCCCATTCACAATGCATCAAGGATCTAATGTTCCACAGGATCTAGGATCCTTAAGAAGTTTGCAACCTGGAAGTTCTGAGGTCCATCAAGGAGACTTCATCCCAATGCAAACCATTGCTTCTTCTGATCCTTCAATCAAACCAGAACCTCGAAAAGATGGATTTACATCCGGGATTCCAAGTTTGAATCCACTGGGAGGTAACACTTTCAATAATACTTATACCACTAACCATGGCCTTATGCAGGATACAGGTATCAATCAAGCTATGGCTAGGGAGTTACAAAAGCTTAAGGACATGATCTCCAGTGTCCCAGGGGTGGTTAAGCCTATTCCTGAGATTGCAGATGGGAGCCATAAGATATCTCATTTGCACCACCTATTTGTGATGCTGAGATACCCAAGAGGTTCCAGATACCAACTGTGAAGTTATATGATGGCTCCACAGATCCTGAAGAACACATAGCTCAATACAGGGAGAGGATGGAGATTAACCCCATCCCAGAAAGGTTAAAGGAAGCATGTTTATGCAAGGGATTTGGATCCACCCTCACAGGATCAGCTCTTAAATGGCTACTAAGTCTTCCTCCCTATTCTATTACTTCATTTGCTAATCTAGTTAACTTGTTTAATAGCCAATTTTCTTGTAGTAGAAAGTTTGAACGATTAACTAGTGATTTGTATAGGATAACACAAGGTCAAAATGAATCACTTAGAGATTATATCACTAAGTTTAGTAAAGAATCCTTAGATATCCCTAACTTGGATATAGCTACGGTTGTAGAAGCCTTTAAAATGGGTTTCCTTAGGGATTCACTATTCTATGATTATCTTGTTATGACTCCATGCAGGAATCTCGATGAAGTAAGAACCAGGGCCCTTAGGTTCATCCGTTTAGAAGATGACAAAAGGATCCAGGAAAGACTAGCAGGATCCACAAAACAGGAAAAGCAAGGATCCTCTTTCAAGAACAACAAGTTTAAATCCTACAACAAGTCTGATAACCAGAATGTGCATGCAGTGGAACATGAAGAGGATTATGAGGATTATCCTCCAATCTCTGAATACTGTTTTTCTGTTGATAACAATGAACTGATTCTTGCTATGCAGAATTTAGGTGAGAAAGCTAGATGGCCAAGAAAAAGTGATAAACCAGCTGCTACAAAAGATAAATCAAAATGGTGAGCTTATCACGAGGATTTTGGGCATCTCACTGAAGAGTGTATTGCACTAAGAAAAGAAATTGGTTACTTGTTAAGCAAGGGGCATTTAAAGGAACTTTTGGGACGAAAGAAATCAAGAACCCAGGATCCTAAAAGGATCCCAGAAAAAGCTCCAGCTCCTCCAGCAGATGCACAAGTTATAAACTTCATATCCGGAGGATCAGACATTTGTGGTACTTCCTTTTCAGCAGCCAAAAGACATGCCAAGGAAACCAAGATGGACAATGGAGACAGACCCATTCGAACGTCCAGTGTTACCAAGGATAAAATCATAACTTTTGATGAGGATGATCGTGTTGACATTCAGGATCCTCATCATGACGGTCTTGTTATTACTCTTTTTATTTCTAACCATTTTGTTCGCAGGATCCTTATAGATGGAGGAAGCTCTGTGAACATCATCCAGCTTGATGTCCTTAAGAAGATGAATATTCCTGAATCCGATATCATACCAAGATCCTTAGTACTTGTGGGATTCAGTGGGGAGACCAAGAATACTCTGGGGGACATCAAACTCCCAATCTATATTGAAGGATTACATTCTTATCAAAAATTTTGTGTTATAGACTGCGTAGATTGTTGTAATGTTATCCTTGGCAGGCCATGGATACATGATATGAAGGCAGTCCCATCTACCTATCATCAGTGTGTAAAGCTTCCTAGTCCATTGGGGGTGGTAAAAATTGAGAGTGATCAGCAAGAGGCTAAGAACTGCTACACATCATCAATGAAGCCAGCCTCAAGACCAAGGGAGCAATAGCAATTAAAGTATCCTTCAAGAGATGTCTTGGAGGCAAGAGAACAAGATTTAAAAGAAATGCTCATGGATCCTGATGATCCAGAATCCAAGATCTTCATAGGATCAGGGATCCTTAGCGATATTGAACAGGAGCTAATATCCTTCCTCCAAAGAAGAAAAACTACCTTTGCCTGGAAACATGAGGATATGACAGGTATATCTAAGGATGTAATTACTCATAAACTTGGCATTGACAGGTCATTCAAACCAATTCATCAGAAAAGGAGGAAGTTTGCACCTGAAAGGAATGCTATTATCCAGGAAGAGGTAGATAAACTACTTCGGGCAGGTATGATAAGAGAAGTTAAGTATCCAAGATGGTTAGCCAATGTGGTTGTTGTTCAAAAGAAAAATGGAAAGTGGAGGGTATGTGTCGATTTTACTGATTTAAACAAGGCATGTCCCAAGGATCCTTTCCCATTACCCACATTGACTCCATGGTGGATGCTACCGTGGGTCATGAACTGTTAACTTTTATGGATGCTTCATCTGGATTTCAGCAAATTCAGATGGAACCATCTGATCAAGAGGATACAGCCTTTATGACCCCAACTGGTATATATTGTTATATTGCTATGCCATTTGGACTAAGAAATGCAGGTGCTACTTATCAAAGGCTAGTCAATATGATGTTCAAGGATCAAATTGGACATACTATGGAAGTCTATATAGATGACATGGTGGTTAAGTCTAAAAAAGCTCAGGATCACCTTAAGGACTTAGAAGAAGCATTCAATATCATTGATAAATTTAATATGAAACTAAATCCTTCCAAGTGTCATTTTGGTGTTAAAGCAGGTAAATTCTTAGGCTATATGGTGACAAAGAGGGGCATTGAAGCAAGTCCAGAGAAAATCAAGGCTATTGTGAATATCAAATCTCCTGCCAATGCTAAGGATGTGCAAAGATTGACAGGCAGGATCGCAGCCTTGAACAGGTTCATATCCAAGTCCTCAGAAAAGTGCAAGGAATTCTATGACATCCTGAGGAAAAACAAGAAATTTGAATGGACTGAGAAGCATGAAAGCGCCCTGAAAGCTCTTAAGGATTACCTATCCTCAGCCCCGGCCTTGATGAAACCAGAAAAAGGGGATATATTATCCTTATACTTAGCGGTATCCTCAAAAGTAGTAAGTGTGGTCCTTGTTAAGGATCATCAAGGTACACAACATCCTGTTTATTATGTAAGTAAGAGTTTGCTTGATACTGAATCCAGGTATTCACATTTAGAAAAACTTATCCTTGCTTTGATTATGGCATCTACTAAATTAAGACATTATTTTGAGACTCATGCCATTATTGTTAAGACTAATTTTCCAATCAAGAATGTTCTCAGGAAACTTGAAATGTCAGGAAGGATGGCTAAGTGGGCAGTGAAACTCAGTGCTTATGATATAAGATATGAACCAAGGACTGCCATTAAATCCCAAGCCTTAGCTGACTTTGTGGCAGATTTCAGTAGTGACTTGCAAAGGGAAGCTGAATTAGAAGTCCAACAGCTAGAGGAAACTAAGGATCCTTGGATAATCTACACTGATGGAGCCTCTAATGTCAAAGGAACAGGGCTTGGAATACTACTAAAATCGCCACAGGGGGACATAATACCCCACTCTATAGCTTGTGAGTTCCAAACTACTAACAACGAGGCTGAATATGAAGCCTTGATAGCTGGTTTGCAAATTGCTAAGCATATGAGGATCAGGTATCTTGAGGTACATGTAGATTCATTATTAATCGCTAATCACTTTAATGGATCCTATGTTGTTAAAGGTGAAAAGCTAATCAAATACTTAGAGATAGTCAAAGAATTGACACTCTCTTTTGTATCCTTTAATTTGACACAGGTACCAAGGGAAGAAAATGCAGAGGCTGATGCATTGGCTAATCTAGGATCATCCTTGAAGATCCCGGAGGATATAAGGATTCCTATTATCCATATCTTGACCCCTGCTATTGAAGATCATGTGGTTATGGAGATAGAAGAGGATTCTGCAATTATCCCTAATGATGATACTCAATCTCATTCAGGATCATGGATCCTCCCAATCATGAGATACATACAACATGGAGAGATTCCTACAGGAGAAAACCCCAGGGCATTCAAAATTAAGGTATCTCAATTTACAATATTGAATAATATGTTGTATAAACGATCTCTTGCAGGACCATATCTTAGATGCATTGAGGATCCTGAAATCCAAGAAGTCCTAAAGGATTTCCATGAAGGAGATTGTGGAAACCACACTGGGGGCAGAGCATTATTCTCAAGGATCCTGAGGACCGGATACTATTGGCCTACTATGAAGAAGGATGTTGTGGAATATGCCAAGAAGTGTGATCCTTGTCAGAGACATAGTAATATCCTTCACCAACCATCGGAGCTTTTGCATCCTATATCCTCTTCTTGGCCATTTATGAGATGGGGAATGGATATAGTTGGTAAGCTTCCTAAGGCACCTGGTGGAAAAGTATTCATGCTTGCTATGACTGATTACTTCTCCAAGTGGATAGAGGCCGAAGCCTTTGCTCAAGTCAGAGAAAAGGAAGTTATATCCTTCATTAAAAGAAACATTATTACTAGATTTGGTATTCCTTCTGAAATTGTATGTGATAATGGATCCCAGTTTATTGGGAATAGAACTACTAACTTTTGTGACAGCTGGGGGATTAAGATGATAACATCAACACCAGTCCACCCACAAGCTAATGGCCAGGCAGAATCATCCAATAAGATCATCATCAACAACTTGAAAAAGAAACTTGGATCCAAAAAAGGGAAATGGGTAGAAGAACTACCTTATGTGTTATGGGCTGATAGGATAACTCCCAAGAATGCTACTGGTCAAACTCCACTTTCTTTGGTGTTTGGGGCAGAATCAGTGATCCCTACAGAGATGGTGGTTCCAACTGCGAGAACAAGTATCCGTGATCCTGAAGGAAATGCTGAAAACTTGGTTCAAGACCTGGATACTATAGAAGAACTCAGGGATTTGGCAAGGATTAGGATGGCCAGTTATCAACAAAGGATGGCTAGAGCTTACAACAAAAATGTCAGGATCAGGAAATTCCAAGTTGGTGATATGGTACAAAGGAAAGCATTTCAGAATACCACCAATCCTGCTGATGGAAAATTGGCACCAAAGTGGGAAGGCCCTTATTTGATTGAAGCTGAGGCAGGAAAGGGGGCATATCGATTGCTGACAATGGAAGGTGATTTGCTGCTAAGAGCCTGGAATGCTGTCCATCTAAAGAAATACTTCATGTGATAAGTATCCATGATCCTCATATAGGAAGTATCCTTGAAGGATCCTTACACGACAGATGATCCTCATTTTGGTAACATTCTAATCTCAAACTATTTTATTCTTTTATTCTCTTATATAAGGATAAGGATCCCGCATCCTTTATCCTCCTTTCACTTGATTCTGAGTTTTGAAGGTTCAGGTATCCTTAAAAAAGGATTGATTATCCACAGAAGTATCCTGTTATTTGGGCTTGACCCCAGTTATTTGGGCTTGTCCCCAGTTTTTTGGGCTAGTCCCCAGTTTGGGCCTGTCCCCAGTTTCGCCAGTAGCGCACGATGATCCTGGTACAGTTCATGGCAATGGGAGCAGTACTCGCTTTAGGGGCTAACAATTTCATTGTACTGACTGTAACCGGGATCCTACGTATAATGGTAGACGTACCATACATCCATTACTAAGGTTTCTAACGTTTTCACGTTAGCCAAGGTTTTGGCATTTTCATGTCACTAAGTTTGGATAGTCGCCAGTGAGGGCCATACTCCAGTTTACACACGATCCTTTGGGCTTGTCCCCAGTTATCCTTTGGGCTTGTCCCTAGTTATCCTTTGGGCTTGTCCCTAGTATATTGGGCTTGTCCCCAGAATTATTGGGCTTGTCCCCAGAATTGTTGGGCTTGTCCCCAGTTACTAACTCTTATCTTATATTCGCTTAGTCCCAAGTTGTATTCTATTTAAGGTTTTTGAAGTTAAACAACCAAGGAACCTTGATCCTTACCTTCCACTAAGGTTTGTCTTTCTTGATTATCCTGATTATGATTGTTAAGGAATTAGGATCCTAACTTGGATCCTCAGGTATGATCCTTAGATTACTTTAATTTTATCATCTATATAAGTGACCCTTATTCTTTGACAACTGAACTTATGATCCTTAAAATATACTACTTTTTGAAATTTCTCGACTATAGGATATTTGATCCTGGATCATATCCTAAAATTCTTAAGCTTAATTTGTTTAACATTTCTTATTCAAACAAAGTATATAATAACACATGGAAACTAAAGGATTCATAAGGATAACAACACAGGATAAGTCAAAAAGTAAAAGTTTTATTTATTCACAGAATGTCTAACCCTTTAAGGTTGTCAAAATTGCCAACCCACGTTTCTACCAGCAAAACGTGGCTCGTCCACATGGGTTGGCAAAGGGTGTCCATTGTTCATGCGGTCATAGCAGTGAAGGAAATAAAGGCGGCAGGATAACAAGTGGCTTCATCCCCCTAACAGAGGATCCGTCCACCACCTATTATCCTACCTATTGTCCAAAGGATCCATGATCCTCAACCCTAATAGCTATTGTTTAGTTATTACAGACCATCATTGTTTGAAATCAAAACATCACAACCAAAAACCACTACCAAACTATAAAAAATGGGCTCCGGCTATGTCTAGAAGTGTCCATCATCGCCCATCCTTGCAGCTACACCTTTGCTGCATCACCATCTCTAGCTCCACTTACCTCTCCACCCTGATCCTTGCCACTGCCACCAGCCTCGATTGCTAGAACCCCCTCAGCCTCCTCTTCGTCGTACAGCTCAGCCAGCCTAGCCTTCCAGCCCTCAACGTCCCAGTTGCTCCTGTCAAAGTCAGGATCCTGAGCTTCCTGGGCCATCTGCAGCTTGGTCTTGTACATGGCAATGGCAGCGGAGACCTTAGCACCCTCCATGAGCTCATGTTTCTCATAATCAGCATTGATCAGAACTTTGGCCGTCTGGGTTTTGGCATCATTGAGGTCTTTTTTGAGAGCAGCAATCTTGTGATCCTTGAGCACCGCTACTTGTTGGAGGTCCGAGTACTTTTGCTCAATTTCTTCAACATTCCCAACGTAGTCTTCAATCTCAGCAAATTTCTACAAAGAAGATAGTGCAAAGTTCAGGATCACGTGATCCTCAAGTGAGTAGGATACTTAGGCTAAGTCAGTGATCCTTACCTCATTAAAGTACTCAAGGAATTGATGACGGAGCAGAGGCAAGCCTTGTAGATTCTCAGCCTCAGAGGTTTTCCTTTTCTTGCCACCATTGCCTTTAGTGGGTGCCTTGGGGATCGAGACAGTTGGACTGGCAGTAAGCTTCTTCTTTGAGGATCGCACAGTGTCAAGGTCAGTGACATTGAATTTGGAGGCAGATCTTGAAGACTTTCCAGCACCTACACATTCAAAACAGATAAGTATCCTTATTTTATTTTATTTAAGTATTTAATCACATATAAACACGGATACTTACTTGACATGGTGACAGAACCTGAGGATACCTCTTGAGAATCCTGGGTGTTTGCTTTAAATGATCTTATTGCAGGATCAAGTCTTCGGAAAGCAGCAAGCCTTTCCTTTGTTGCAGGTGTTTTGAAGAGATGTGAGACAGAAACAGCTGCACAAAAGAATGGGAAACATGTTAATGATCCTGGTCAGAAGCAAACTCATATGGTGATCCTCCTAAGGATCCTCTATCCTACCATGAGTGGTCAATTTTCTAGGCAGATCCTTCCCATCAGGGATAGAATCCCTTCTGACAAAGAAGAATCGTCGTTTCCAGTTAGTGTCATTCTTAGTGGCTTTGAAGATGGGATGTTCTTCACCAGGCTTATGTTTGAGTAGATATCGGTGAGACCCATGGCTTACAAGGTCGTACATCTCCGCAAGCTCTGACATTCCCAGATCAATACCTTGTTGCTCTATGATCCTTTCAAGGGTGGTCAAGACCCTCCAGATCATAGGCATTGCCTGGATGTAGGAGATGCCAGTGAGAGAGAAGAAGGAATGGGTGAAATCCGGCAAAGGGTATGTGTATCCTATTGTGAATGGGGTGACCGGAAAAGCTATCCAAGTTTAAGAAAAGAAATCGCTTAGAACAGTGGGATCAAATGGTTTGAAAACAGTGTTCGCCGGAAAACAGTGGCGGATTCTGTCAATCTGTGGATCGGTGAAGCAGCAACGTTCTTTTGCAGAATCTTTTATGATCCCTTGGCTTTTTAAGGGGCTGTCCTTCTTGTGATCCTTACCCGGTGAGGATCTTAGCATCATCTTGATTGTAACGGTGGTGAAGAAGGAGAAACAGAGTAAGAAGATGAAGTGAGAAAGGAAAGAGAAGTACCTGATCAAGTCTTCAAATGAGGATTTAAAGAGGAAACGCACGAATTTAAATGCTCTCTAGCCCTTATCTCTAACTTCAATTTATAATGATGATTTTGCAGGATAGTCACCTCAATGACGTCAGGATCTTAAAGGCTAGTCCGCTTATAACGGCTAGTTCTCCGGATGATTTGTTGCAGATAAGGATGAGAAAATATAACTCTTTATTTGCATCATTACTCCTTATATTTTGGGGGCAATTGTTAGGGGAGGATTTTCCAATGATTTGTGATCCTCAATTGTCGTTGGGTTTAGTGATCCTCAGAAGTATTGCAGGATCATGATCATGGATCATCATAAGGATCCTTATACTAACGATTGTCTGCTTTAAATATGATGTTGTTTTGCAGGAGTACGAGCTTGGACTTGGTCTTGGTGATATTCCTAGAGCATATTCCATGTTTATTCCGCACGTGCATGACTGAAGTGGACGTTATGGAGTTCGTGGAGGACTTGCATGAAATGCGGATAGTTAGTTAGCTTAGATATTTTCTATTTTAAAAGGGGATAGCGAGCTAAATAGAAACACTTAGCTATTTTTAGCTTAACACACACACTAGTAATTGCTCTCACCAGCTCGTAACCATTCACTTGGCGATTACACATTTTTGTGCACTTTACACTATAGTGATCCTTGTAATTAGCTCGCTATCATCCGAAGTTGTAAAACATTTCTTGTTTAATTTGAGTTGGTGATCGGTAGTTTCCATCACCCGAGGTTTTTTATGCCGGAGGTCATTCATAGATCAAGGGCTTTTTCCTCGTATAAATCTCTGTGTCACTTGTTCATTACATTTCAGAGTGATGCTTAATATCTTTCATTAATTCAAGCATCACACCTCACAACAGAAAGTTTGGTTGCATTATCATTGCTTGATTTTTTACCAAAACAGTTCTATCAGCCCATAAAACAAAGGGTAATTCTTCTGCCCATCTTCCTTTTTTGGCTCCTAGTCTCTTTTTCAAGTTGTTGACAATTATCTTGTTTGAGGATTCTGCTTGTTCATTCACTTGAGGATGTACTGGTGTGGATGTGATCATTTTGATTCCCAACTCAGAAGTCAGTAGTCCTCTTACTTATGAATTGAGACCCATTGTCACAAATTATTTCAGCTGGTACACCAAATCTAGTCAGTATATTCCTTTTTATGAAGGATACCACTTCCTGATCTCTGACTTAAACAAATGCTTCAGCTTTAACCCACTTAGAGAAATAATCAGTCATTGCCAGCATGAAGACTTTTCCTCCTGGAGCTTTTGGCAATTTTCCTACGATATCCATTCCCCATTTCATGAACGGCCAAGGAGATACAATAGGATATAATGGCTCTGCAGGCTGATGTAGTATGTTGCTATGCCTTTGGCATGCATCACATTTTCGAGCATATTCTGCAGCATCTCTTCTCATGGTAGGCCAATAATATCCTGTTCTTAATACTTTTGAGAATAATGACCTGCCCCCAGTGTGGTTACTGTTTTGGTCAAAAATCACACAAGGATAATGTAACCAAACTTTATGTAAACGGGGTATGATGCTTGGTTAATTATGAAAGTAAAGGATCACTTTCGTGATAGAGATGCAAAGACACAATGATTTATACGAGGAAAAAGCCCTTGATCAGTATATGATCTCCGGCATAAAAAACCTCGGGTGATGGCAACTACCGATCACCAAACTTCAATATAAGAACAAAATGGTTACAACTTTGGATGATAATGAGCTGAGTACAAGGATCACTATTGCTTCTGGTGTCTAAGTGTGTGAGAGTTGTGTTGTATATCGTGTGTGTCCTTCCGAATGAGGAAGAGTGGTACTTATACGTGTGTAGGTGACCTATTTTAGGTAGCTAAACTAATATTCAGCTCATTACCCCTTTAGAAATGAGATACAATCTAGCCTAAATTGCTGCCCATAAATCAAGCCAAGTTTCCATATCCTGTGCAACGTCTATCTTCAATTAAGCTCTTGCCATAATTGTGAAGACGCGTCCCTTGATCATGATGCTTAGAGCGTATCCTGCTAGATATTCCTGCAAAAATAACATTGCATTAAGCGAAGATGATCGTTAGTATGAGGATCCTATAATGTCCCATGATCCTAATCCTGAAGTCCTGCTGAGGATCACTGTCTGCCAAAGAAACAAGGATCACTGGTTAGGATCACGTGTAAGGATCACCTATAATAAAAATCCAGCCCTAACAATTACCCCCAAAATATAAAGAGTTTATTGTAAATAAACGAATTATATTTTGCTCTGATCTTTATCTCCAACGGACTATTCGGATAACTAGCCGTTATAAGCGGACTAGCCGTTGTGATCATTACGTCACAGATGTGACAATCCCTGCAAATCATGATTATAAATAGGAGATAGGGTTAGGATCACTCTGCATTTAAATTCGAAATATCTTCCCTTTATAATTGCTACCGAGGATTGACCAGGTACTCTCTTCTTCTTTCTTTCCTTTCTTCCTTCTCTTGCTCTGTTTTTTGCTTTTATTCTGTTTCCGTCCCGTCACAAATATGTTGCTCCGGAATTCTCCACACAAGGATTCCAAGAAGGATAGTCCCTTAAAAAGCCAGGGGATTATCAAGGATTCTCCTACGGAGAGGTGCTGCTTTACTGATGTTCACATAGACAAAATTCGTCATTGCTTTCCGGCGAATGCTATTTTCAAGTCCTTCACACCTACCGCTCTGAGTGACTCTGTTTCGAATACCTGGGTGGCTTTTCCTGCTACTCCATTTACCATAGGGTATTCATATCCTTTTCCATTGTTCACCCAATCTTTCTTTTCCTTAACCGGCATCTCATATATCCAAGCTATGCCGATGATCTGGAGGGTTCTGTATACCTTCGAGAGGATCATCGAGCAGGAAGGGATTGATCTGGGGATGGCGGAGTTAGCTGAGTTTTACGATCTCGCCACCTTTGGTTCTCACCGATATTTGTTGAAACGGAAAGCCGGGGAGGATCACCCTGTCTTCAAGGTTACTAAGAACGATACAAACTGGAAGCGTCGCTTTTTCTTCGTTAGGAGGGATTCCATCCCAGATGGGAAGGATCTGCCCAAGGAATGGGCCACTCATGGTAGGATAGAGGATCCTCGAAGGATCACTATCAGCCCTGTCTCATATAATGAGGATCACTAATATCTCTTTTTATCTCTTGTGCAGCTATATCCATTGCTCATCTGAAATTAAGCCCTGCTGCAAAAGAGAGAGTCCTAGCTTTTAAAAAACTTAATCCTGAGGTCAGAAGTTTTCAAGTCACCATCCAATATTCACAAGAAGTATCCTCCGCATCTGCCACAATGTCAAGTAGGTATCCTTATCAAAAAGCAAGTTCTATGCAAAAAATATTAAATTAGTTAGGAGACTTATCTTGTTTTGATTGTGTAGGTGCTGGGAAATCTGCTAAGTCTGCCAAATCTGCCTCCTTGTTTGGGATTGATGATCTTGCCAACGTCACGTATTCGAAGAAGAAGACTTCTGCTGCTAGCCCTTCTGCTTCAGCCCCTAAATTACCCATTAGGGGTAAGGGAAAGAAGAGGAAAGTTTCTGAGGATCTTCAAGGATTTCCCCTGATTCGCCAGCAGTTTCTTGATTCTTTCAACGAGGTTAGGATCACTGCCCCTGTTGGTTATCCTGATGGTTTTTGAGGATCACCCGTGTCTGACGTTATATCCTGTTGTTTTTGCAGAAACTTACTGAAATAGAATCTTATGTTAGCCACGTTGAAGATCAGGATCGCCAGATTGCCGACCTTCATCAAATGGGTGTGCTGAAGGATCTCAAGATCACTGATCTTTGAGAAGGAGATCCGGGCTGTTAAGGATGAGGCTGTCAAAGCATTGATCAAGTTTGATTACGAGAAGCATGATATCACCCAGGATGCTAAGGTTTCTGCTGCGATAACTGTTTTGGTCAAAAATCACACAAGGACAATGTAACCAAACTTTATGTAAACGGGGTATGATGCTTGGTTAACTATGAAAGTAAAGGATCACTTCTGTGATAAAGGATGCAAAGACACAATGATTTATACGAGGAAAAAGCCCTTGATCAATGTATGATCTCCGGCATAAAAAACCTCGGGTGATGGCAACTACCGATCACCAACTTCAATATAATAAAAATGTAGTTACAACTTCGGATAGTAATGAGCTGAGTACAAGGATCACTGAGTGTCTAGGTGTTTGAGAGTTGTGTCGTATGTCGTGTGTGTTCTTCCGAATGAAGAAGAGTGGTACTTATACATGTGTAGGTGACCTATTTTAGGTAAAATGACTAAATATCAGCTCATTACCCCTTTTAGAAATAAAGATAATCTAGCCTAAATTGCTGCTCTTAGATCAAGCCAAGTTTCCATATCCGGTATAACGTCCATCTTCAATTTAGCTCTTGCCATAATTGTGAAAACGCGTTCCTTGATCATGATGCCTAGAGCATATCCTACTAGATGTTCCTGCAAAATAATATTGTAGTAAGCGAAGGTGACCGTTAGTATAAGGATCACCAGAACGTCCCATGATCCTGATCCTGAAGTCCGGCTGAGGATCACTGCCTGCCAAAGAAACAAGGATCACTGGTTAGGATCACGTATAAGGATCACTTATAGTAAAAATCCAGCCCTAACAATTGCCCCCAAAATATAAGGAGTTAATTGTAAATAGACGAGTTATATTTTGTTTCGATCTTATCTCTAACGGGCGACTCCAAGAAACTAGCCGTTATGCTCGGACTAGCCGTTATGATCATTACGTCAGAGATGTGACAATCCTGCAGATCATGATTATAAATAGGAGATAGGGTGAGGATCAGTTTGTATTTAAATTCGAGATACACTCCCTTCATATTCTACACCGAAGATCGATCAGGTATTCTCCTCTTCTCTTTCTTCTTCTCTCTATTCTTCTTTGCTCTGTTTCTTTTTACTCGATCACAATCATGCTGCTCCGGAGCTCCCCACACAAGGATTCCAAGAAGGATAGTCCTTTAAAAAGCCAGGGGATTATCAAGGATTCTCCTACGGAGAGGTGCTGCTTTACTGATGTCCATATAGACAAGATTCGCCATTGCTTTCCGGCGAATGTTGTTTTTAAATCCTTTGATCCTACTGCTTTGAGCGACTCTGTCTCAGATGTCTGGGTGGCTTTTCCTGCTACTCCATTTGCTATAGGTTACTCATATCCTTTTCCAGACTTTACCCAGTCTTTCTTTTCCTTAACCGGCATCTCTTACATCCAAGCTATGCCGATGATCTGGAGGGTTCTTTATACCTTCGAGAGGATCATTGAGCAGGAAGGAATTGATCTGGGGATGGCGGAGCTAGCTGAGCTCTATGATCTTACTACGTTTGGATCACATCGGTATCTGCTGAAACGGAAAGCTGGGGAGGATCACCCTATCTTCAAAGTTACCAAGAATGATACAAACTGGAAACGTCGGTTTTTCTTTGTTAAGAGGGATTCCATCCCGGATGGGAAGGATCTGCCCAAGGAATGGGCCACTCATGGTAGGGTAGAGGATCCTCGAAGGATCACTATCAGTCCTGTTCTCATATGATGAGGATCACTGATGTCTTTTCTCTTTTGTCTTTTTTATGCAGCTATCTCTGTTGCTCACTTAAAGTTGACCCCTGCTGCCAGAGAAAGAGTGTTAGCTTTTAAAAAGCTTGAACCTGAAGTCAGAAGCTTCCAAGTCACCATTCAAGACTCTCAAGAGATATCCTCTGCATCTGCCACAATGTCAAGTAAGTATCCTTATAGAAAGTAAGTTTTATGTAAAAGTATTGAATTTAATAAGGGAACTTATCTTGTTTTTGAATTGTGTAGGTGCTGGAAAATCTGCCAGGTCTGTTAAATCAGCCTCCATATTTGGGATAAGTGATCTTGCCAATGTCACATCTTCAAAGAAGAAGAAGGCTCCTGCTGCCAGTCCTTCAGCATCAGCTCCCAAAGCATCTATCCGGGGCAAGGGAAAAAAGAGAAAAACCTCTGAAGATCTCCAAGGATTTCCCCTCCTCCGTCAGCAATTCCTCGACTACGTGAATGAGGTAAGGATCACTGCCCCTGTTGGTTATCCGTCTCACATATCCTGTTTGTATATTCTGCTTTTCTTGAGGATCATCTGATCCTAAGCTTATCTTTTTTCTCCTGTTGCAGAAACTTGCCGAGATTGAGACCTATCTTGGCCATGTTGAGGACCAGGAGAGCCAAATTGCCGATCTCCAGCAAATGGGTGTGTTAAAGGATCTCAAGATAGGAGATCTTGAGAAGGAACTCCGGGTCATGAAGGCTGAGGCTGCTCAGAGGTTGATCGATATGGATAACGAGAAGCAGGAGATCACCCAAGATGCTAAGGTGTCCGCGGCAATTGCTAAGTATAAGATACAACTTCAGATGGCCGAGGAGGCTCAGGATCCTACCTTTGACAAAAGCTCGTGGGATGTTGAGGGTTGGAAGGCAAGGTTGGCAGACCTGGAGGACGAGGATGAGGCTGAGGAGATCCCCATGCTGGAAGGTGGTGATGCTGAGAAGGATCAAGGTGGAGATGCTGGTGGTGATGAAGCAGCGAAGGTGTAGGCTGCATGATTGGGCGATGATGGATATTTCGAGACTAGGCCGGAGCCCAATTTTTTAGGATTGGTAGTGGTTTTTTGTGGTAGTGGTGTTTGTGAACAATTATGGTTTGTAATTTCTGAACAATAGTTTCTTAGGGTTAAGGATCCTGGATCCTTTGAACAATGGGTAGGATTGCAAAAGGTGGAGGGATCCTCTGTTTGGGGGATGAAGCCTTTGTGATCCTGCCGCTTTTACTTTCCTGCAAAAATGCTAAGACCGCATAGACAATGGACACCCTTTGCCAACCCATGTGGACGGGCCACGTTTTGCTGGTAGAAATGTGGGTTGGCAATTTTGACAACTTTTTGAAAGGGTTAATGATCCTTTTGTTTAATAATATAACTTTAATCTTTCTGGCTTATCTTGTGTTGTTATCCTTCAATAATCCTCTTTATTTCTCAATAACAAGAGTTGAAAAAGTGTTTAATAAACTTAGGATATGATCCTAGATCAAATATCCTCATATTGAAAATTCTCAAAGTGTTTTAGTTCAAGGATCATAGGTTCGGTTGTCAAAGTATAAGGGTTGGTTAGGATAAAAAAAAAAATAGTCAAGGATCATACCTGAGGATCCACGTTAGGATCCTATCCTTCAATCAAGACAATCATAGATAAGACTTTGATAGTTAATAAGGATTAAGGACCCTTATATGTTTAGACTTCCAAAACCTGAAAAAATGGAATATAACTTGGGACTAAGCCAATATAAAAGATAAGTTAGTCACTGGGGACAAGCCCAAAGGATAACTGAGAATGATCCCAGAGGATCACTGGGGACAAGCCCAAAGGATAACTGGGGATGATCCCGGAGGATCACTGGGGACAAGCTCAAAGGATAACTGGGGACAAGCCCAAAGGATAACTGGGGACAAGCCCAAAGGATCGTATGTAAACTGGAGTATGGCCCTTTCTGGCAACTATCCAAACTTAGTGACATGAAAATGTCAAAGCCTTAGCTAACGTGAAAACGTTAGAAACCTTAGGAACGGATGTATGGTGCGTCCACCATTATACGTAGGATCCCAAATATAGCCAGTACGATGAGGTTGTCAGCCCCGAAAGTGGGTACTGGTCCCAAAGACGTGAACTATACCAGGATCATCGTGCGCTGCTGGCGGAAACTGGGGATAATCCCAAGGATAACTGGGGTTGTACCCAAGGATCTGTGGTGCTTTTGGAGATCTTTGACGATTTGCTGAAGATACCTGAACTATCATAACTCAAATGGTTTGTGAGTAGAGGATGAAGGATACATGATCCTTATCCTTAGGTAAAAAGTAAGAAAATGCAATAGTTTTAGGATAAGCATATTACCAGAGTAAGGATCACTGATATCTCCGGGATCCTTCAAGGATACTTCAATGTAAGGATCACATGCATGAAGGATCATGTTCACATGAAATACTTCTTTAAGTGAACAGCATTCCAGGCTCTTGGTAACAAGTTTCCTTCCATGGTTAGCAACCTGTATGCCCCTTTCCTGCTTCAGCTTCAATCAAGTAGGGACCTTCCCATTTTGGTGCTAGCTTCCCGTCAGCAGGATTGATAGTATTTTGAAATGCTTTTCTCAACACCATATCTCCAACTTGGAACTTCCTTATCCTGACATTCTTGTTGTAGGCACCAGCCATCCTTTGTTGGTAGCTTGCCATCCTTATCCTAGCTAGGTCCCTGTTTTCCTCAATAGTATCCAAATCCTGAGCTAGGATTGTAGCATTTTCTTCAGGATCACGAGCACCTGTTCTAGCAGTTGGGATCACCATCTCTGTTGGGATCACTGCTTCTGCCCCGAATACTAAAGAGAAGGGGTGTTTGACCGGTGGCATTCTTGGGAGTTGTCCTATCAGCCCATAGGACATAAGGTAACTCTTCTGCCCATTTCCCTTTCTTGGATCCTAGCTTCTTCTTTAGATTGTTGATGATGATCTTGTTGGATGATTCTGCTTGACCATTGGCTTGTGGGTGAACTGGTGTTGATGTGATCATCTTGATTCCCCAACTGTCACAAAAGTTAGTGGTTCTGCTTCCAATGAATTGGGAGCCATTATCACATACAATTTCAGAGGGAATGCCAAATCTAGTTATAATGTTTCTTTTAATGAAGGATATGACTTCCTTTTCTCTGACTTGAGCGAAGGCTTCAGCTTCTATCCACTTGGAAAAATAGTCAGTCATGGCAAGCATAAATACTTTTCCACCAGGTGCTTTAGGGAGCTTGCCAACTATATCCATTCCCCATCTCATGAATGGCCAAGAGGATGGTATGGGGTGTAGTAATTCAGCTGGTTGGTGAAGGATATTGCTATGTCTTTGGCAAGGATCACATTTCTTAGCATACTCTATAGCATCCCTTTTCATGGTTGGCCAGTAGTATCCTGTTCTAAGGATCCTTGAGAATAATGCCCTGCCCCCAGTGTGGTTTCCACAATCTCCTTCGTGGAAGTCTCTCAACACTTCTTCAATTTCAGG